>NW_020940355.1:14089913-14222536 GCF_900497805.2 Vombatus ursinus | reverse complement strand
AAGAGTGGGTGGCTGGAAAGGTGGGAGGGGCTGGGAGGAGGGGAGATGGGTTCTTGCACAGCTGGATTCTGAACCTAAGCCTATTGCTACTCCTGATGACCATGGCATCCCTCTGGCTCTGCCCTAGCCTTGGGGAAGAGCCCAGCTCTGGAATAACCAGTCTGCTCTTTCCTTCAGCCCAAAGAGTCAAGTGTATTGACATAATGCACAATACTTGTTAACCACTCCAAGAAAAGAAAGACCCACTCATTCTGTGTAGCTGTCTGAACTAATTTTAGGCATATATAAGGTGAATGAGTGTGGGGGGGGGGTTGAATGGGGAGGGGAGAAGAAATCTAAAGAGGCTGTGCTTATGGCCAGTACATAATCAGTTTTTTCCCCTTCATCTGTTTCATACAAAAGCTACCCCCGATCACTGTGGTGAGCCATTAGGTTCTTCTCTTCAAGTGTTAATTAAATGTGATATTTAAAAATATAGACTCCTCTCCAGGTGGAATACACTGAGCTCTTTGTAAATTGTTCTCTGCCAGTTGGTTGGCCCAAGAAGCTATAGCTCATTTCCTTGTTTCTTGAATTCCCCAGTTGGGCCACAGCTCCAGCAGCAATAAGTATAGAGTAATTATTTCTGCCAGTTCTTCTCCATGAAAAGGGCTGACTCTTTTTATTTTTTTTGGTTGGTATGTGTGTATTTTAAGGAAAGGCTTGTTATAATATTAGCCCTTTTTGTTTTCCCTTTTTTAATACCCACTGGTTCCTCTAAGATGTCGCTGGCAAACACAAAACCATTTGATTTTGCTCCTTCTACAAATATTTTCCACTTGAGTCCTATCACTTACTTTTGAGTTGTGAATGTTTAGCTGCAGAAAGCTCCTGCTCCAAGGAAATCAAGAGACTAAATGCAACTGACTGAGTTTGATTTTGATTTAGGAGGAATTTAATGAGGCTTTGGTCCAAGCCCACTTTGGGAAATGGAGCAACTCCATCTTTTCTGTAGCCACTGGAGCCAACCAAGGGGTGTAGGCCTAGCCCAGGGAAATGCATGGCATCATGTGATCATAAATTTAGAGGGATGTCAGAGATTATCTACACTGCCCAGTTTGCGGTTAAGGAAACTGGGTTTTGATAAATTAATTAACAGAATCTGAACACAGGTCAATCAATCAACTAGCATTTATTAAGCAAAAACTACGTGGCAGGCATAAAGAAAAAAGCAAAAAAAAAAAAAATAATAATCCCTGCTCTCCAGGAACTTACATTCTAAATGGAGTAAGACCTTCTGAATCCAGATCTAGCCATCTTTCCATTGAATCACAATAAACACTCTATTTGGTGTCCATCTGGCACTCAACTCTTACCTGTGGCTCCAAGAAGCTGTAACATGCATACCAGTCATACCCCCGTATAGCCATTTTGGCAGGTGGGCTAAACCAGACTGAGGATAACCAAAGGGTCTCAAACCCCTCTGTGAGTTAGGACGGTGTTTACTCCAAGCATGTGAAGACTTTCCCTGGCAGGATGGGCAGATGAGAACAATTTGTTCCAATGGCCTGAAGCAAGTGCTGTGGAGTACTTACAGCTTGGTCAGACATCAAAGATGCCAAGGTCATCCACTGCATTCTGGGCCATCTCCAGTCCTCTTGATTTTTGTCTCTTGCCACTTGACTTTGATGATTTTGGAAGAGAGGGTGAGGCTGATGACTTTGCGCAATTCTGCCTAACTTAAATCCAATTCATGCACAAGTCAAGACATCACCC
The DNA here is from genome assembly GCF_900497805.2 of Vombatus ursinus. NCBI lineage: Eukaryota > Metazoa > Chordata > Mammalia > Diprotodontia > Vombatidae > Vombatus > Vombatus ursinus. The sequence goes on along the minus strand of NW_020940355.1, from coordinate 14,220,781 downwards.
TGTGATGTCATTGGTCCTCTTCTAAAATGAAGGACAAACAACAACAATACATACTCTAGTCTCAAGTTACCATGTTATGTCGAGATCACTCTTACCTCAGCTGCTAGATTGAAAGATCAATGTGCTGAGTGATTCTTGGTATATCCTACCTGACTTGGTATCTTTCCAACTTCTCAAATCTGTCCTCTTTGTCTCAGTGAGCTATGATTTAATTATCCATAGAATTTGGCAAACCACTTCCAATCATCACAATTTTCTTCCATTAAGCACTTGGTGTTCAAAGACAAACTATCTTGGACCATGAATGCCATGTGATCAGAGGAGATATTACCTCCTCACTCCATTACCACTTCATCCCAAGAACAGGCCTAGATACACAAGTCCTGAGGACCACTGTTCTTCTCCTCTAACAGGATTTGTACAAGAATCCTCCAGACTGGTAGTGTCAGTTCAGATTGAGAGCAGATTCTTTCCTACCCCTTTTAGGGCAATCCAGATTCATAGGCATATAGTGATATTAATATCTTTGTTCTATCATTAAAACCACATATCCCAAAGAGATCAAAGAGAGAAAGGACCCATGTGAACAAAAATATTTAAGGCAGAAAACTAAGGTGGTACCCATCAATTGGGAAATGGCTGAGCAAATTATGATATATGACTTGAGAAGACTTGTATGAATTGAAACAGAATGAAGGAAGAAGAACCGGAAAAATAATTCATACAATAACTAAGGTGAAAAGGAAAGCCATTTTGAAAGATTTAAGGACTCCAATCGATATAATGAAAAACTAGGACTCCAGAAAACCAATGATGACTCCTACTTTCCACCATTTGATAGAGAAGTCATGAACTAGAAATGTAGAATGAGACACAAATTGTTTGATATAGCCAAGGTGTGGATCTGTTTTACTTAACTATAGTTAGGAGATGGCATTTCATCTTTTTTGTTTGGCTTAGTTTTGTTCAGGGTGTTGGGGCAGAAGAATTATGGGTGTGGAGTGTAGTAATGGTGATGTCCAAAAAAAAAAAAGAAGAAAAAAAAGAAAATGAAATATAGAATGTCCAGAAGAGAGGAGAAGGAATTTTGGGGACACAAACAAGACAACATTCAGGTGACCATGTTAAATATATTATATAATTTTAAAATGTTATTGACAATTAAATTTTGCATATAATTCTCCTTTTTCAAAAGTTTTCATGCAGAAATTATTATGTTTGTTGATGAATATACAATAAAACATATTAAAAGAAAAGAGAAGATAGAACTTGAGCTGCATCTTAAAGAAAATGAGGAATTCCCTGAAATGGAGATGAGAAGAGAGTGCATTCCAGGCATGGAGAAAAGCTAGGGCAAAAGTGTAGACACAGGAGATGGAATGGTACGTGGAGTTAAAGAGAAAAGACCAGTTTAACTGGTGCAAGACCAGTGCTTTTGCTGAACCATTTAGTACTGAATGATGGGGCTGGAAAAATAGGTTGGTTGAGTTTGGGAAGGGCTTTAAAAACCAAGCAGTAAAGCTTTTATTTTATCCTAGAAGCAATAAGGAACCAGTGAAGTTTGTTGGGTAGGAGAGTGAAATGACCAGGTCTTCACTTAAAGAAAATCACTTTATCAGCTATGTGGACAATGGATTAGAATAGAGACAGGCTTGAGGCAAGGAGATCAATTAGAAGGCCTTTGCAATGGTTCAGGTTATTAACCAAGATGGTGGCCTTGTGAGTAGAAAGAAAGGATTGGATGCAAGAGATATTGGTGGCAGTAGAAACAAGATTTGGCAAATCATTGGCTTTGGGAGAGTGAGGGAGTCAAGAATAACCCGAAGGTTACAAAACTGGAAGACTACAAACATTGTAATGTGTTTACAGAAATGGAGAGGTTGAGTAGAGAGGAAACTTTGGCAGAAAAGAAAATGACTTCTGTTGGGCATATTGAGTCTAAGATGTCTTTTAAGATATCCGATTTGCAATGTTCAGTAGATGGTTGATAATGCTCAAGAGAGACCCAGGGGCTGATTAAAGAGATCTGTGATTCATCAGTATAGAAATGATAATTAAACATACAGGAGTTAATGAGGTCAGCAAGAGAGAACACAAAGAGAGAAAAGTTACCAGGAAAGAGATTTGGGCCATGCCTACAGTTAAGGGATGTGATAGGGATGAAAGCTAACAAAGGAGACTGAGTGAGGTCATACAGGGAGGAGAACTAGAAGAGAGTTGTATCCAAAAACAAAAACAGAGTGAAGATGATCCAGGAAGAGTGTTCAACAGTGTCAAGCAACAGAGAGTTCAGGAAGGATGAAGACATAGAAAAGATCATCATTTGACAAGTTAGAGGCTTATCAGTAAATTTAGAGGAAACAATTTCAGATGAGTGATGAGTTCAAAATCCATCCTGCAAAAGGTTGAGACATGGGTAAGAGGAGAGGAAAAGGAAGAAATAAATACAGATAGGTTTTTCTAGGACTTTGAGGGAGTGAAAGGGGGTAATATAAGATGAAAACTCTAGGGGATGATAAGAATCTAGATAAGGCCTTTTCTTTAAAGCATGGGAGAGGCTTGGGAATGTTTGGTGGGCAATAGGGAAGGAACTAATAGATAAGTAGGAGTTGAAGAGTAGAGTGAGAGAAGGGACATGATTGAGGGGACAATCTACTGAAAAAAGTTAATTGAGCCCATAATATTTGCTATGTTCTTGATAAGTATATAGAGAGGATTTGTCTTCTCAAGGAAAAAGGCTATCTCATTGTTGACCCAGAGGAAGGAAGAAAGAGGGGAAAAGAATGATGTCAAAGGGAATTGAAATGAAGAAAGAGAAGGAGCTCACTATTCTATCTCTCTCTCTCTTTCTCTGTATGTATGCACACATGTATATAAAATATATGCATATATGGATATTTGTGGATATAGAATATGTAGTTTCTGTAATGCTCTCTAAATATAACCTTATTGAGACAAATCAACTGTAAGCTCTTGGAGGAGAGATCTTGAAATGTAGCATCATCTTAGTATTTGGAGTCAGAAATTCAGATCCTACATATGATGTCTCTCTAAGCCTCAGTCTCCTCATCTGTAAAATGTAGATACTCATACTTCTCAGGATTTTTTTGTTAAGATGCAAGGATATAACATGTCTAAAATGCTATATAAATATCAGCTGTTATTATATCTGATATCTTTGGGGTGGGGAAGAGAACACACATTAATATATCACCTACTAGCTACTGGGCACTGTGCTAAATGTTTTACAAATATTATCTCATTTAATCCTCAGAACATCCCTGCGAGGTAGGTACTATTATTACCCCATTTTACAGCTGAGGAAGCAGAGACAGAGGTCAAGTGACATTCCCTAGATCACATAGCTAGTAGATGTCTGAAGTCACATTTGAACTCAAGTCTTCCTGACTAAAAGTCCAGTGCCCTATAGGCTGTGTTGCCTCATAATACCAAGTAAAGTGCTAAACATTTGGTAGACACTCAACAATTATATTTCATTTGATGACCCATTTTCTGGGATGCCCCCCTGGCTTAAGAGAACCAGTTGGCTCCTGTCTTTAGAAAGTGGGATATGTCACCATCATGAAGCTTTCCAGCATTCAAGTAGGATGTGTGCCAGTTATAGTAATAATAAAATAAGAGGATAGCAGAGCCTTAAAAAGTATCTGAATACCAGCATCTTTTTTTCCTAAATACTTAGAGTCTTAGACCCTAAATTGTTCCACACTTATAAGGTTCAAGTACCTTGCCACAAACTGTAGCAAAATCCCTTATTTGACTTGTTTCAAGTTAACAGATACATTTCTCTTTCTCTCCCCTGTGCTCTTAGAAGGCAGCTGGTAGTGCAGTGGATAGAGTGCCTGACCTGACATTAGAAAGCCCTGAATTTAAATCTGACCTCACACATTTACTAGGTTTTGAACCTAGGCAAATCATCTAAATTCTATCTTAGTCTCCTCATACATAAAATGGGGATAATAATAGCACCTACCTCCCAAGGTTATTGTAAGGATCAAATAAGATAATATTTGTAACGTGCTTTGCAAACCTTAAAACACCATGTAAACACTAGTTTTTATTATTGTTATTGTTAATTATTATTATTCTCTCTCCTAACACGGTCACCACAGTGCAAGCCCTCATCACCTCTTGCCTCAGTTACTTTAACAGCTTTCCAAAAGGCCCACCTGCCTCTATTCTCACCCATCCCCCAAATTTTCTGAAATCAGCCTGCTCATCATTTCTTACAGCATTAATATTCCATTACAATCATATGCTACAACGTGTTCAGTCATTCCCTGGCTGATAGGCATCCCCTCAATTTCTAAATCTTTGCTACCACAAAAAAGCTGCTGTAAATATTTTTGTAGATAGAGCCTCCCTTCCCCTTTTTTTGTATCTCTTTGAGATATAGACCTAATAGTCATCCTCAATATTTTCTGCTAAAATAATCTTCCAAAATAGTAATGCACAGGTGTGACCATGCATTCCTGTGCTCATTAACTTTTAGTGGTTCCCTATTGCTTATGCAGCATTTCTTAAACTGTGAGTTGTGACCCCATTTCCGGTCACAAAAAATTTGGCAACAGTAAAAGTTTTCTGAACATGCAACAACCAAAAATTAATTCAAAATCAAAGGTGTAATAAATCTAAGGGGTTTCTGGCAGCTCTTGGCCATGTTGCATTGTGCAACTTCACCGCAACCTTGGATTTATACACAAAGCATGTGCACTTTGCACTGTGCATGCCGTTAGGCCCCGCAAGCCAACAAAAGCTGACTCAACAGGAGTCCCTGAGTGGAAAAAGTTTAAGAAGCCCTGGAGGATAAAACATGCCCTCCTCAGATTGGCAGGTAAGGTTTTCTAACCCAGTGGTGTCAAAATCAAGTAGAAATAGAGGGCATTAAAACATACATAAGGATCCCTGTGGTCCACATATTGTACTAGAAAATCATGTATTTATATATTTGTTCTTATAACTAATTTATTTTGTTAAATATTTTTAATAACATTTTAATCTAGTTCAAACCACACTTGGGGTTTGTAGGCTGCAAACAGCCAGATATCTGTGTGTTTGACACTTCTGGTCTAACCTACCTTTTCAGATTATTTCACATCGTTCCTCATTCTGTTCTGGGCTCCACTTGACCTAGATTAGCAGCAGTTTCCCTAATTTAGCATGCCATCCCCCACCTTTGTGAATTCACACAGGATCTCCTCTATTCTTTGAATTACCTTCCTCCTCATCTTTACCTAGCATAATCCTTTTCTCCCTTCAAGCTGAACCCTGGTGTAACTTCCTTGCTGAAGCCTTCTCTGATTCCACAGCTAAAGAGTTTTCTTTCATTGCAGATTTTCCTAGAGCACTCACTCTATCTCTTCTTTTTAGCCTTAACACTCTACTTTGCATTATGCATTATGTTTCACTGTATTTATCTGGCTAGACTCTAAGTCCCTTGAAGGCAGAGACTATCATTTTCATTTGGGAGGTAGTATGAAGTCAATGGAGTCATGAACCTATAGAATCAGGAAGACCTGAGTTCAAATCCCTCCTTATACACTTACTAACTTTGTGACCCTGGACAAGTGACTTAATCTCTAGTCTCAGTTTCCTCATTTGTTTAATAGGGGATAATAGTAGTACACTCCCTCACAAAGTTGTCGTTGCTACATAAATCTTAGCTATCATTATTATCTTTCCATCCCCAGCACCTAAGCACAGTGTATTTTAATATGAATATAATAAATGTGTGTTGAATTGAAAGGTGTCCATAGCCCTTTGAATTCCAGCATTTATCCAGCATTTTGTGTGTGTGTGTTGTCCTTGATAAATAACACTATACATTGGAAATAGCACTGTACTTAGAATGAGGAGAATTGGGTCTGAATATTAACCCTAACAAGAAGCAGTAGGATATTGTGGAGTCTTGAGGATGAAGTTGGAATCTCAACTCTATTGCTTATTAACTTTGTGACCTTTGGCAAGCCACTTGCTCTCTGATTTCTCTATATCTTCATTTATAAAAATCAAGGAGCTAGATTACCTAATTTTAAGATCCCTTCAAACTTTAGAGATCTATGATATTGTGACTTAATACATGGATGATCTTGGAAAAGTCATTCAAGCTCTTATGTTTTCAATTTCTTCAACTAAGGAATAATAATACTTGCATTATCTATCCTACAGAATTGTGAGGATCCAATCAGATCATTTGTGTAACGTGCTTTGTAAACCATAAAGTATTATATAAATCAAGCTCTTAATTCTTTATAATTATGTTTTTTGATGGCTGGTACCTTCTGAGGAGAGTGATTCTCATTTGATCCATGCAGAACCTTGTTGTCCTTCATCTTATATTGTAGTAAGCTATGAAGAGTGTCAGTAGCATGTTGGCTTTCCTAGAACATACATGAAGAAATGGTAAGAGCATACCTACCTGCCTCAAGAACTCAATTATGTGATTAGTGAACCACTATTATTGATCTTTAAGAATTTGTGGAAAATGAGAAAGATGCCCCAACACTGGAGATAAGCAGATATGGTAATTTTCAAAAGGGCATATAGCCTTTAGACTGAGAGGCTGGTAAAATTTACTTTTATTCTTAGAAAAATTCCATTATACATGATCAAAAATATGCTTTGTGAGTTCATAGAAAGAGAATAGTGATCAATAAAAACTAACATGGTCTCTTAATAAAGAAAAGTTTATGCCGGACTAACCTCATTTTCTTTTTTTTGACTGGTGGCATAAACAGAGAGTACCTGGATTTCAGCAAGGTTTTTGACAAAATATCCTTGTGGAGAAGATGAAGAGATGTGGATTAGGCAATAGTAGACTAGTAGTAGTGAAGAGAGAACTTGTTAACTCCAAAAAATAACGATTTAATAGATTGATGCATCGAGGAGGAAGGTCTCTAGCAAAATTCCCAAGGAATCTTCCCTTAGCTCTGTCCCATTCCACCTTTTTAAAATTAATTTTGATTTATCAACAATCACTTCCATAAGCTTTTGAGTTTTAAATTTTTCTCCCTCCCCTTTCCTCCTTCCCTCCCCAAGACAGCTTGCAATCTGATATAGGCTATACATATACATTTCTATTAAACATATTTTCACATTAGTAATGTTGTAAAGAAAAATTAGAACCAATAGGAGGAACCTCTCATGATTTTCCATCAAGAGACCTTTGGAGATGTCTTAGATCCCTGCATTGCTGAGAAGGGCTAAGTCTATCAACATTAGTCCTTGTACAACATGGCTGTTACTGTGTACAATGTTGTCCTAGTTCTGCCCACTTCACTCTACATCAGTTCATACAAGTCTTTCCAGGTTTTTCTGAAGTCTACCTACTCATCATTTCTTATACCATAATAGTATTCCATTACATTCATATACCACAACTTGTTCAGCCATTCCCCAACTGATCGGGATCCTCTCAATTTCCAATTCTTTGCCAACACAAAAAGAGCTGCTACAAGTTTTTTTGTACACGTGGGTCCCATTACACCTTTTAATCATAGATTTATGAAGATATAAATGACATTCTGATCAGATTCTCAGTTAAGTGAACCTAGAAAGGATAGCTAACATATTAGATGACAGAATTGGGATATAAAATTCAATTCAATCAAAAAATCATTTATTAAATTCCTTGTGTATATAAATCATTTTCTTAAGTAATGGGATACAAAGACAAAACCAAAACAACACCTGCCCTTAAGAGTTATACAATAACCGTACTGGGAGATATAATATGTTAACAAATAAGTATATACATGATTATTTGAGGAAGGATTGAACATTAGTAATTAGGAAAATCATGAAAGGCTTCCCTTGGTAGAGCACACATATGATTAGACATGAAAGAAGTCAGGAATTCTAAGAGGCAGAGGTGAGAAGGAAGTGCATTTCATTCACAGGAGAAAACTTGAACAAAGACATAGGGGTCGAGGTAGAACATGGAATCTTGGGAACCACAAATAGTACTGTTCGGCTGGAATACAGAGTGTATGAAGGGGAATAGTGTGAAATAAGCCCAGAAAAGCTGAGGAATTTGTGTTTTATCTCAAAAGGATTAAGGAGCCACTGAAGCTTCTTAATCAGAAGAGCAACATGGTCAGACTTGTGCATTAGGAAGCTTATTTTTGGCAAGTTTGTGGAAAATGGATTAGAGAAGGGGACAGGATGGAAGCTAGGAGTACAATTAAGAGGCTGTTGCAACAACTCAGGTGGTAGGTGAAGAGGGCTTGAACGAAGGTAGTGGCTATGTGAGTAGAAAGAAGAAATCAAATATAAGGTTTACTGTGGAGGTAGAGACTAGACAATTGATTGGATAATAGTAGATGAATGAGAGGAAGAATCTAGCATAATGCCAAGGATGTAAACCTGGGTGAGTAGAAATATGGTGGTACCCTCAACAGAAATAGTGAAGTTTGAAGGGCTATAGGTGAGAAAAAATAATTTTCATTTTGGACATGTTGAGTTTGTGATGTCTAAGAACATCTAATTGATTGGTATAACAGGTGGTTGGTGACTCAGCATTAGAACTCAGGAGAGAGATTAGGTATGGATAAATATACAGTTGTTGTTGTTGTTCAGTCACTTCAGTCATGTCCAACTCTTGGTGACCCCATTTGGAGTTTTCTTGGCAAAGATACTGGAGTGGTTTGCTATTTCCTTTTCCTCATTTGACAGATGAGTAAACTGAGGCAAACTGGGTTGAGTGATTTGTCCAGGGCCACACAGCTAGTAAGTGTCTGAGGCTGTATTTGAACTCAGGTCTTCCTGACTCCAGGAACAGTGCTCCATCTACTATGCCATCTAGCTGCCCAAGATATACAATCTTATCTGCCCATGTAAATTAAGATTATTTGGGGGGCTGGGAACATGAGGAGAGAGATGGAGACAGAGAGAGTGGAGAGTGAGAGAGAGAGATAAATGGGCTTAGGTTATAGCTTTTGGGGATTGCTCTCATGACCTGAATCTAATAAAATGAAATTGAATAGTGATAAATATAAAGTCTTATACATGTGGGATTTTAGAAAAAAAAATCACAAGTAGTGACTTAATGGGGACATAGTGGCTGTTTTCAAGTATTTGAAGGGCCATCATATGAAAAAGTTATCAGATTTATTTTGCTTGGCCCCTGAGGGTCAAAAAACTAGCAGCAATGGTAAAAAGTTGTGAGCAGATTTAAACCACATAAGTCTCTTCAAAATAGAAAGTTCAGAAGTAGAGTGAATTATCTCTGGTGACAACCATTTCTTCATCTGGGGTGGGGGGTGGGGTCTTCAAGAAGTGGGGGTGAGCTGCAGAGCCTATTTATGTACATTTTAATGGGGATTCCTGTTTCAGAGAAATAATTGAAACATAGATCTAGAGTTAGAAGGGCCCATAGAGGCCATCTAGTAGGAAGGCAGGGAAGCAGTCAGGAAACAAGCATTTATTAAGTGCCTACTATGTACCAGGCACTGTGCTAAGTGCTTTCCAAGTATCTCATTTGAGCCTTTCAACAGCCTGAGAGGTAGGTGCTATTATTATCCCCATTTTACAGCTGAGGTAACTGAGGCAAACAGAGGTTGTCACTTGCCCAGGGTCACATAACTAGAAAGTGTCTGAGTCAGAATTTGAATTCGGGTCTTCCTGACTCTAAGTCCAGCACAACCACTATCACCACCACCACCACCCCACATCACCATCACTACTGCCACCATCATCACCACCACCGATAGCTAACATTTATTTAGAGTTTTAAGGTTTGCAAAGCACTTTACATATCTTATCTAATCTGTATCTAATCCAATCCCCTCATTTTATAGATAAGGAAACTTGAGGCCAAGAGAAATTAAGTGATTTTCTCAAAGTTCCTCAGGTACTAGGTAAGTATCAGAGGCAAAATTCAAACATAATTCCTCTGAAACCAGAGTCAATGCTCAGTTCCCCTCCATTACATTGCTTTTCATTGTTTGGGTATTGGTTCAACTGGATGAGACCTGTAAGGTCCCTTCTATCTCTGATCTTCTAACTCTAACCTTTCTAATTATAGGATCCTATGAATATTCAATGAAATTCAACAAAGTTCCTATGATATGCAAAGCATGGTGCTAAGTGTATAAAAACAAAACCAAAAGTCTACTAGCAAGGAACTGAAATACTACCACTGCTAGAAGGGCACAGGTTTTGAACTGTTTCTCTAGTGGTTGGTATAAGATTCTATCCATACTCTTTTTCCCATTTACCCTTGTGATATCGTTACATCACAACTTTCAAGATGCCTGAGTAACATTAGGGGTTTAATCTGTTGCCTGGAAAAGAGCAAAGTAGATTGGTCACATGTAGGAATCAAACTCATGTTCTAACTCACTGAGCCAACTAGTCACTGTGTGAAGGACTATATCTGAGGAGTGAGAATCTGTCCCGTCTTCTTCTTTCACTAACCTGTGACACAAATTTGACATCTCCTTCAATTATCATTTATTAAAACAAACAAACAAAAAAAAAACAACATTATTCTGAGAAGGGGTCCATAGGCTTCACCAGACTGTTAAAAAGGGCCATTATGAAAAAAAAAAAGATGAAGAACCCCTGATCCAAAGGAAGGAATTTCTGAGCATTTACCCTATCAGTGCTGGCTAACATTAGGTGAGTGGGTTGTCTTTCTGTGTGTGATTTCAGGAGAGTATATAAATACTACCACCACCACAACCACTGTCAGCACCACCACCACCCCACAACATCATCACTACCGCCACCATCACCACTGCCACTGCCATCGTCACCACCACCAAAAGCTAACATTTATATAGAGTTTTAAGGTTTGCAAAGCACTTTATATGTCTTATCTCATTTGACTTTAATAAGTCTTATTTATTATATGCTTCATAGGAAAGGTAAATTATACATAATAGAAATGTGTGGTTTCATGTACGAACATTTTTTTCTGTTTACTTTTTATGCCCATTCATTCTCTCTGTATCCTCCACCCACTCAGTCTAATCCCTCTTTTTCAGCTGATTCAATTAAACCCCTTTCCATTCATCCCAAATCAACCCACTCTTTCAGCAGCATCTGTAGCTCACCATCTCTGATTCTTCCTTTACTACAATCAGGCCAACTTTCCAACCACTTCAGGTACATAGCTGTTTCTTTGTCACTCAGCAACGAAGGAAATGATCAGTTTGGTGTTTAAGTTCAGAATTTAAAAAGAGAATTAAAAAAAAGAAAAAGAAAAAGAGGTTCAGAAAAGTGACTTGATTTTGAGAAGTTAATCCATTTGCCTATGGTCATATACCTGATCACTAATATCAGTAGTATCAGAGGTAAGATTTGAATTCAGGTTTCCATAGCAAGAGTCTAGCACTCTTGCCATCATGTCAGGAGATATAGTCTGCCATAGTGAGCATAGAGTGCTTCGTTACTATAAAAAGCTATATAAACACAAGCTACTATTATTATTATCAAATCCTTCCTTCAATATCTTAATGATTCCATAATCTTAGGGGTGTAAGAACTTTCTCCAATGGTCTGGATCATAACCTTTGTTCACCCCCCTTTCACCCTGCAGTGTCCATGTCTTTCTGTAAGTCCTCCCTAGAAAGACATCACCAACGCACCGGTTGCCTTCCTGTGGCCTTCTGAAGATTTCATGTCTATATAGTACTTGGGTCTGTCGTTGGTTATTCCTTATTCTTGTTATGTGACTGGCTTGTTTCTTTTCCTGGTCATAAGTGCCTTCAATGATGTGTTTTATACCACTGCTTATGTAAGTCGTTGTTGGTAATATGTTGAAGCATTTTTATAAACCCACCATTACCCTTTGGGTGTCCTGAAATTTTGGTTCTTCCAAGATCCTGGAACTCACCAGTTAATAGTCATATAATAACAATAGCTAATGTTTATATAGCAATTTAGGGTCAGCAAAGTACTTCACATATCTTATCTCTTATGATCCTCATGACAATCCTGTGAAGGAAATGCTATCATTTTTTTACAGATGAGGAAACTGAGCCTGAGAAAGGTTAAATGACTTGCCTAGGTCAAAGAGTTACTCAGTGTCTAAGGGGAGATTTAGTTGCAGTTTTCCTTATTCCAAGTCTAGCCCTCTAGTTATCCTGTCGAGCTGTCTCACCAACATAGCATCACGTGGACTATTACTGTTGAAAAAAAAAAAAAGATGAGTTTTTATGACAGCCAACAGCTTAGCATCATTGCAAGTGCCACTCAGTTTCCCAAATGGGACCTGGCCCAATCACTTCCTCCTGTTTCCTTCTGGGTCTACTATATTTTCCATCTGCAGGATTGGTCCAAGCTATGTATAGTGATGATCCAACTGGAAAAGCTGTTGGTCTAACTTCATGTCATAAACTGGGCAATGTGTACCAGGATTTACTGTTAGATTTTTAATCCTTAGTTGTCAAATTCCTAATTAAGTTGTCACTGCCCACCCACAACTCTAAATTGTCTGGGATTCTCATCAAAGAAAGGAGGACAGTCAGGACTTTCCTCCAATCCCTCCCTCACTCCATGAATTCACTTGTCATTCCAGCTTCCTATCCCTGACTATTGAAAAGCTTTGGGAAACTGTGTACCTCTTACAGAAAGATTGGAAACCCCTGAAGTAGTCTAGACCTAGGTCTCCTGAGATTATATAGTTCTTGATAACACTTCAAACTACATCTGGTGAGAATCTAACATTGAAAGCCTTGGCATTTGGTAGCGAGAGTGGGGTTAAAGGCTGACATGAGTGGAAAAAAGAAACAACCCTCTCCCTTCAGGACACTCATGTGAAAAGCTTTTATGAGTGTCTCTGCACTTCTTAGGGCATGACATTATAGAGGCCCAGTTACCTCATGTATGGGTTACTTCTTCCAGGCCCCTCTGAGTGCGGTAGGGACCAGGGTATCAGATGTTAGGCTCAGCAACAAGGGAGGAACAGCCATACACCTGAAGGGGTTGGGAAGTTGATCTGGGTGGGGTGAAGCAAGGAGCAGGGTTGCTGAGCTTTGGTTGCTGCTGAAAGAGTGTTCAGTTTCATGGGGAAACATATGGAGAAAGAGCTGGTTGAGGAAGCCTAGAAAGAGAGTTTAGGTAGTAGGTGAGAAGAGAATAGACAGAAAGGGTCTATCATATGTTACTCCTTACTCTTGTTATATGACTGACTTGTTTCTTTTCCTGGTCATAAGAAAGAATGAGTGTTTGAGATAAGAGTGTTAGAGCAAATGGAAAGCTAAAGGACTCATGCTGAGGCCTGGTTTGGGCCCTAATGTGTCCACTACACAGTGAGAATACCAATGGAATGACCTGGGAAGGAAGGTATTCATTCATTGGACATTTATTAAGCCCCTATCATATTTCAGACAGCGTATTGGGCTCTGGGACCCTTGCTCTCAAGGATCTTGTGTTCTGAGAGTATCAAGTATTATTATCATCCCCATCCTATAGATGAAGAAATTGAGTCTCAAAATAGTGAAATGACTTGAGCAAAATAACACTAAGCTAGTTAAGTGACAGACCCAGAACTCAAATCCAGGTCCTTTGTTTTAAGAATGCTGTTTGACAAGGGAAGATTGATTTATTAACCAATGCAAAGTAAAAACAGAAGTAGGAAAACAATATATACAATGACTACTGCAATATAAATGGAAAGAACAAAACTGAATGTTGCAAAATTATAATTATCAAGTTTGTCCTCAAAGTAGAGTTTAGAACACGTACCTTATTCCCTTCTTTGCAAACTAGGAGACTAAGGGTGTGGAATATTGCATGTATTGTCGGTTCAATGTGTTACTTTTGCTGACTTGCCCTTCTGTTGTTGTTGCTGTTGTTGTTCCAGAGAATGATTTGCTGGGCATAGAAAGAGAGAGGAAATAAGATGATGTAAAAACAAAAGATAACAATACATTTTTAAAAGCATACTACTTCAGGAGAGTATTCAAGGCACTGCTCAACTTCCCTTCTCAGATGATAACTCCTAAAATCTTTATTTTATTTCTTTTTTTTTTATTTTTAGGCAATTGGGGTTAAGTGACTTGCCCAGGGTCATAGAGCTAGTAAGTGTCAAGTGTTTGGTCTGAGGCCAGATTTGAACTCAGGTCCTCCTGACTTCAGGGCCGGTGCTCTATCCACTGTGCCACCTAGCTGCCCCCTCCTAGAATCCTTATATCTGTCCAATAGAGCATTGCAGTGGGCCAAATTTCAACCAAACATCCATAACTTTTTTCAGAAAAAAAAAAGGGGAAGGCCATTTAATGAAAACTATTGAGCACATTGGCTTTGTTGGGGTGAGGGGAGAGAAATTATAGCAGAATGCAAATATGTAAGCTTAATAAAAAGTGACTTCTGTAAATCAAGAATGTAACTATTAACAAAACCCTAAAGATATAGCCATTCAAGCATTCCTGGACCAAGGATAGAATTAGATAACAAATCAAGACCCCTCCTAAGCCTCATTGTACTTATCTGGCATGAGGTCTGATGTAATATACCTGGTATATACTATCTCCAAATCTCAGGCTAAAGAATGAGAAGAATAGAAAGAGTGAAACCAAAGTATGGCCGAGTCACTGGACTGGAAGACCAACTAAGATGTGAAGCTGTAAGCCTCTGGCCTGGAAGGAAGAGGAAGACCATGATGCATCACAGGCTGTCAGAGAGAAGGAGCAAAAGAGCTTTTTCACAGATGTGCATTCAGCTTCTGAGCTGGGAGCCAGTGACAGAGAGCCAGAGAACCAGGAGAGGTAGCCAGTCACTGGTTGGACTAGGAACTGGTCATCATAGAGGTTCTATGTGTAATCTTTCATACATCCTTCCTATTTGTTCCAACCTAACTCACAGTCAAAAGACTCCTCTTCCTGAGTTCAAATCCAGTTTTGGATACTTATTAGCAGTGTGAACCTGGGCTAGTCACTTAACCCTGTTTGCCTCAGTTGCCTCATCTGTAAAATGAGCTGAAGAAGGAAATGGCAAATCGCTTTAATATCTTTGCCAAGAAAACCCAAAAGGGCTCACAAAGAGCTGGACACAACTGAAAAATGACTAAACAACAACAAAGCCTGTTTATGGGTTAGAGAGCCCAGCAAAAAAAATTATCTTCCTTTTGTCTTAATAGCCTGCTCCTTAGCAGTCTCTGAAGGGTGGAAGCAAAAATCTATTTCTGTAAAACAAGGTCTATGCCCTGATCATTGACTCAATTTTGGGAGTGCCACAACTTGTAAAGTAAAAAACAGTTTAAAATTAAAAAGGAGCCTGCTCTGAAATAATAGGACTTTACCTCTATTATCCAGTCACATGGTTCATTTCTACAAATTCTTCTGAGACCTATTGTTCTGCAAAGAGCTGGGTGGTGGTGTGGAGGTGGGAAGGAGAATGTTACGTTGTTATGCCTCCTTTCCAGATAGTTAGAAAGTAATGAGGTATGAATCAATGATTACTATGTTAGGAAGCTCTTAACATCTGACTCCAAATCCCATTTTTTTTCCATTACCCTACCCTATTTCACATGTATGATCATGTGGCTAACCTATAGAAGAATGACAGGGCTATCCATCTGCTTCTGGTGACTGGCAGGCCCCACCACCTGCACCCTTCAGCCAATGGGGACATCTGATGTTGACAATGCCGCCAATGACTGTGCACTAGAGCTCAGTCCCCTGAAGCCTACCAAGGCTCTACCCTAACTTGCCCAATCCTATCCCCTTACCTCCTAAAGAAAATGTGAAGATAATACTCCCTTCTTGACTCCCCTTTCTGTATTAAGGGCAAAGTAGCCTTTTGTAGCTGAGCTGTTAGAGCCAACAAGTCAACAAAGGGGCATTTGGGAAGAATCTTCCATAGAATATTTCATTCTTTAACAATATTTGTTTAAGTCCCACATCAGTCACTTTGAATGAAATGAAAAGCATTTACTAAGGGTTTGCTATTCCAGGTAGGTTAGCATACTAAGTGCCAGGAATACAAATACAAAAAAAGGATGGATGGTCTCTGCCCTCAAGAAAATTACATTTTAACATGGAAAGACAACACAAAAAAAAAAGGGAGGGGGGGAGTAGTGGCCAGGGAAGGAAGTTTTGGCCTGTGAAGTCACAGGGAAGGTGAATTGACATATATGGCAATCAATTGGCAAATCCTTTCCTGAAGCAATAGTCTAATTGATGTGATTGATGTTCCTAGGAGGGTACCCTGTGGAGGAGGGTAGGCAGGTGGCAGGATCACCTGGGTTGATGACTGGCTAGGATGTAAAGGTGAATTATGGTCTGAGGAAAGTTAGATATAGAGGGCTAAATGGGCTCATTTTCATTCACTTAATTATGAATCAAGACTGTGGGCCTCTCAAAGTGGAAATTACAAGAAGAATGGATCAATCTTCCCAGGAGCTCAGGGCCTGGATTCAAAAGGTGCTGGTCCAGGTGAGGAGAAGCTGGGCATCAGTGTCAGACAGATGGTGAGATGCCTGGCTGAGACTTGAAGGTGAAGTAAAAAGGTAACATTAAGAGTTTTAGTCAGGTGTGGGTGGCTGCTTTCTAATTGGGCTTACTGGACTTTTGATGGTGTAGCCGCCATGGCTGGAGACCTTGCTTAGCTGAAAGGTTTTTTTAGTTTTGTTGTTGTTGTTTTTTATCCATCAGGAAAAAGCACCAGATTTTGAATCAATACCCTCCAGCTCTAAATCATGATCCAATGAATAGTCACTAAACTTTCTAAACCAAACCTAAGCTGGACTTTTCATGTGGTACCAAAAATCTCCTTGGAGTTCTTTTTCACTGGTTTCATGCCAGAAACAAATGTAGATTTACCAGCCACCTCCTGGAGAAAACCTGAGCTCACAAGGTTTGCCATGCCACTTGGCAGATTAAAAGGTTTGGATGGAGGCTGGGAGCCTGAACCTTGGGAATTTAGCCATCTTGATTTAACCACCCACCACTGCAATTAAAAACTAGCAAATTCTGATAGGGAATATTCCCAGAGCAACCAAGTAAAGAAGATAGGGAACAAGCTTTCTTCTGAGAAAGAGCAAGGAATGTTTGTTTTGGTTGTTTTATTTTTTCCCTAAAGCCAAGCCAATGCAATGGTTTAAAGGAAGAAATGGAAGTAATAAAGAGAGAGAAGGTGAGAAGCAGCATGGCATATTGTCTAGAGGGCCTGCTTCATAGTCAAGACAAACTGGGTTGAAATCCTGTCTCAGACACATATTGGCTGTGTGACCTTAGACAGGCTCAGTGACCCCAGGCAATTCTAAGACTAAGTTGTAGGAAGGTTCAATGAAGGGAATTTCCTTTCCTGAGACTTCCTGCACTCATGTAATCACAGCTAGGACCCAAAAAAGAATGAGAAGTAGGTCCGGGAGGACCAGTCTCATCTCAAGATTTGTTGGCAACAATGCCTAGGAACCAGTTGCTATGGCACCCTTTGTACTTCTCTTAGCTTGGGGAAAGCTCTATCCCTAGACCAGTTCATTAGGAAAAATATCTACCTGTGTTATGGAAAGAATCTTAGGGGTAGGAGGAAGGTGAGACCCAATTGCCATGCTACTCTATGTGGCCAGGAGTCCTTGAGGAATTGGGTCAATGCTGCCTGCTCATTAACAAGTGAACATTACAGACCATGCCTTGTGTAAATGAGGGTCAGGTTCAGAGCCTTCTTGTGATTTTCATAGTTCTCACTGGAGAATGATTTTTTTAGGAGAGTTCTTACAGCCATAAAGTTTGAGGTCTAAGGAAAGCTTTCAAACAATTCTCACAGTAACATCCGGGTTTATTTTTGACTGTTTTTATGGCATTCAAAGATTCTAAACCCAGGCATTTCAACAGCCACCCACCTGCAACAGATGTAGGCATATTAGCTAAAAATATGTTTGGGCCCTTTCAATTCACAGAATTGCAGAATGTTATTGCTGGAAGGGTTTTTAAAGATCATCTTTTAACATCCCAGTGGCTGCTGCCAGACACCCCTTCTCTTGGGATAAGGAATCAAAAATGAGCGCCAGTACATATAGATTCAGGCTGGATCTGGAAAAGTTTCCTCATTGGGTACTCCTCCAATTCTGGTATAGTGTGTGGGCCTTGTTCATGGTGCCAAACCAACATAAATACTTCTAAAGACCCACATTTACTCCAATGATGAAACAAGGGAAGAAAGACACAGATCCCAACAACAGGTTAATCTGATATTATCCTGTCTTTTAGTTTACCCACCTGCCTGCTATTCACTCTTGTTTGCTTACCACCATACGCTCGTGCATTAGCTACATTCTTATTCTCTGGTTGTCTTAAATACTCTGCCCTGACAAAAGTGCTAGTGTAATCTGCCTCCTCCCAATTTAGCTCTTTCTCACAAACAGTATAGAGGGAAAGAATAATAAACCACAGAACAACTGAAAATGAATGCTGCGATATTATGATGAACAAGCTTGGACTCAAAGAAGAAATATGAGAAGATACCTCCCCTTACTCCTTTGCAGAGATGGAAGGGGTGGGGTCCACTAGTATCAAACTCTCTCTCTCTCTCCGTATATATACATATATGTATACGTACACATATATATCTCATATATATTCAGATTTTTTTAATGTACTGATTGGCTTTGCAATTGTTTTTCCTCTTCATTTTTTTCTTTTTCTCTTCCCCCTCTCTCAGAGAGGTGAAAGATACAGAAGGAAATTTAGGTGATGTAATAACAAAAAAATGAGCAATAAAATTTTATTTTTTTTTAAATCTAATGCTATTTCTAGCAAAGCCAAAAGATGGGCTCCTCAGGTAATACAAAGCATCTATCCACATGTGCAAAATCAATTCAAATATGTGCTCAAAAACTTTTATAGTAATTTAATTCTTTTTACTTTAAACCTTAGGGTTTAAGGGATAGGGAGTAGACTTGTGATTTCATAGACTTAGGAAACTACTGAATGAGTAAACATCTTCTATCAATGCAGGACAGCACTTTCTCTATAATTTATGGTCTTTAAGGAGTTGCCTAGAGGACCAATAGGTTAAATGATTTGCCCAGGGTCCCATGTCTGTTTGTGCCAAAAGTAGCATTTGAACTCACATCTTCCTGGCTCCAAAGCTAGCCCTATATCCAGTAGCCCCACAGTGCAGGATTAAAAATACATAAAAAAAATTTCTCCCTGTCCCTAATAAATCAATCAATCACCAAATGTTTATTAAGTGCTTATTATGTGTCTGACACTATACTAGGCTTTGGGGATGATGAAAACAACAACAACAACTGGAAATGAAATAGTTTCTTCCCTCAAGGAACCTACATTCATTTATATGTGTACATGACAGATGCAGAATATATGTATATATACATATATTAATGTATTGCATGGTATATTATATATCATATAATATGTAAAGTATATATGCATATATCTATATATATACCTAAATATGTACATTTATGAGGACTTTTTTCTTTTTTGGAGGAGGTATCATTAACAGCTAGGGAAAAGCTCCATGGCAAAAGTGGCCATTTATGTTGATCTTTGGAAGTATTTTCAGAGGCAGAGGTGGAAAGGAAAATCATAAACCAAACAACAAGGCATATGTGAGTGCTCACAGCACGACTTGAAAATTGTATTCTTTCCCCACTGCACTCATGAAAACGTGAACGTAACTATATCTCTTAAAAAGTTGCTATTTTTTAAAAAAGTTGCTATTTTTATTCCAAGGTGTAGTGATAGTAATCCAATACATTTGTGGCTACTTAAGTGCCACAGGTACATTTGCAAATTTACAAAAAATAGTAAAACTTTTCTGACTATGATAGCTGCAAAGTTACTAGTTACATCATCAAAATTAATGCATTTTGCAGCATCTTATTCAATAATTGTATGGTTTGCATATATATACATGCACATACTCTGATAAACAGTAGTTTTTGTTCTTTCCATAAACAAAAGACATTTCAAGAAAGGTAGATCATACATAATCTGGTATAATTTCATTTGCATTGAGCATCATTTAATAGACAAAGAACATTCTCAATAATGCTTGTTCTTGGCAGTTTTCAGACAAAGAAATCAAAGCTATCTATAGTCATATGAAAAAATGCTCTGAAAATCACTGTTGATTGGAGAAATGCACATTAAAACAACTCAGAAGTACCACCTCACACCTATCAGATTGGCTAAAATGACAAAAAAAAAAGAAAATAACAAATATTGAAGGGGGTATGGGGAAACTGGAACACTAATGCACAGTTGGTGGAGTGGTGAACTGATCCAACCATTCTGGAGAGCAGTTTCCAACTAGGCTCAAAGGACTATAAAACTGTGCATACCCTTTAATTCAACAATACCACTGCTAGGTCTATATGCCAAAGATATTTTTTAAAAGGGTAGAAGAGGACCTATTTGTACAAAAATACTTCTAGCAGCTCTTTTTGTGGTGGTTAAGAATTGGAAATCAAAGAGAGACCCATCAATT
The DNA here is from genome assembly GCF_900497805.2 of Vombatus ursinus. Taxonomy (NCBI): domain Eukaryota; kingdom Metazoa; phylum Chordata; class Mammalia; order Diprotodontia; family Vombatidae; genus Vombatus; species Vombatus ursinus. Next base: position 14,200,357 of record NW_020940355.1, on the reverse strand, counting down.
GGGGAGTGGCTAAACAAGCTGTGGTATATGATTGTGATGAGATATTATTGTGCTATAAGAAATGACAAGCAGGATGATTTCAGAAAAACCTGGAAAGACATACATGACCTGATACAAAGTGAAGTGAGCAGAACCAGGAGAACATTATACACAGTAACAGCAATATTGTACAATGAAGAACTGTGAATGACTTAGCTATTCTCAGCAATGCAATGATCCAAGATAATCCAAAGAACTAATGATGAAACATGCTATCCTCCTCCAGAGAAAGAACTGATATTATCTGAATACAGACTGAAGCATGCTATTTTTCTTTCTTTCTTTCCTTCCTTCCTTCCTTCTTTCTTTCTTTTTCTTCCTTCCTTTCTTTATCTTCTTGTACAAAATGACTAATATGGAAATGTTTTACATGACTGCACATGTGTAACCTATACCTGATTACTTACTATCTCAGGTAAGGCGAGGAGAGGGGGGGAGAAGGGAATAGAATTTGGAACTCAAAACTTAAAAAAATGTTAAAAATTGTTTTAACATGTAATTGGGGGGAAATAAAATATTATGTATTTATAATATTGCCTGCTCTTCATTGTTGTGTGTCTGTGAAGGTGTTTTACTATTTACTTACAGTCTTTGAACCTGCACTGTCATATATGCAACTTCTCTTATCTCAAAATAAATACTGACTTGGGTGCTATACTAAAGTTGTGTTAGTGTGTCTATCCATCTTTCCATCAGCCTTCAGCATGGACTTTTCTAATCTATGACAGTCTTCTGGAAGTGCAGTAAAACTTTGGAATTGTTTTAATTTTCATTTCTCTTATTGTTAGTGATTTTGTATGATCTTTCATAAGAATGTTAATAGTTTGTAATTCTTCAGAGAAATGTTTGTTCATAACCTTGTCTATGGAGGGAAGGGCATCTTATATATTTGTTTTAATCTCCTATAGATTTTCAATATCAAATCTTTATAAGAGACTTGAGACAAAGGATGTTTTCCCCTCCAAACTGATAGTTTCCCTTATGTTATTGGTCTTGTATTGGTCTTGTTCATGTTTCCATAGGAACATAGATTTAAAATTGGAAGAGAACTTTGAGACCATCCAGTCCAATTCACTCATTTTATAAATCAAGAAAATGGCATCCATGGAGGTGAAGATTACACATGCAATAAGTGTCAGAAGTAACCCTTGAACTCAGATCCTTTGAGTACAAATCCAGTGTTCTTTCTCCTGTCAGTTTTATGCAATCAAAATTGTTTCATCTTTAGTGATCTCTTCTTTCTCTTATAAGAAATTAAAAATTAAAAAATTAAAAAGAATTCTCTTAGACTTGCAAAGAGTATTTCCTTCCATTTTCCTCTATGTTTTATGTTATGACCTTTTATATTTAGATCATGCATCTATTTTGAATTTTTGGTGGTGGTATATGTATGTAAAGGGCTCATTAAAATCTATTTTTGTCAGTTTTACTTAGCTTTCCTTCCTTCCTTTCTTCCTTCCCTCCTTCCTTCCTTCCTTCCTTCCTTTTGTGCTGTGGAACAGATAATAGAATCACAAATTTTCAGAAGTAGGAATCTTAGAGTTCATCTAATTGAAATCTCTGATTACAGATAAAGAATCTGGATTGCCAGAGATTAAATGATATTATAACTAATAAGTACTTTTTTTCTTTTGCCTTTTCTTTTCTTTTTTGGGGGGGGGGGTGAGGCAATTGGGGTTAAGTGACTTGCCCAGGATCACACAGCTAGTAAGGGTCAAGCGTCTGAGACCGGATTTGAACTCAGGTCCTCCTGACGCCAGGGCAGATGCTCCATCTACTGCACTAGCTAGCTGTCCCAAATAGATTTCCAGGGGGACACTGAGTAATTTTGGGGGGGGTTAGGCAATGGGGTTAAGTGACGTCCAGGGTCACACAGCTAGTAAGTGTCAAGTGTCTGAGGTAAGATTTGAACTCAGGTCCTCCTGACTCCAAGGCCGTTGCTCTATCCACTGCACCACCTAGCTGCCCCCCTAATAAGTACTTATTGAGTTCCTACTATGTGCTTGGCATTGTCCAAGGCACTGTGAAATGCAAAGAAAGATCCTGCCTTCAAGAACTTACTGTCTTACTGAGAAGAAAAGGTTCAAACATGAAACAATTAGAGAATAATACAACTCAATACATAACTAGTGCAACACAGTGTATTTTGAACACTGAGTGTTATGGGAGTCCAGAGAACAGGAAGAGATGGCTGGGACCAATCTAAACAGTGAAGGCTTATGAGTACTTGTGATGCTCCACTGGTTAGCACTGAAGAACATGTAGGGTAGCCACTTTATCCTCGTGAAATGGACTCCCTTTGAATCTTTGAATGATCAAGAGCCTTCAGAAGTGAGAGTGAAATGTGGGCTCCTTGTTTAATGCTGAACATGCTGTGTGTTCTCATATGTTTTCAAAGGAGACCACTATAAAGAATGGAAAGCTATGAGTGTCATTATACATACCACACTATGCCTGAGCTGAATGAAATGATCAATAGCCTTCCCTCCAGGAAAGCATCTGAATCATCTCATCAGTGAAGATGAAAGTTTGCTATCATCCTCACATTTTCCACAAAGGAAAGGGGAATAGTGCTTTGCTCAAAGGAAGTGAGGCTAGTCATATTCTCAGGTTTTTTTTTTTTAATGTTTTGTCCTTTTATAAGAAAACATCTTGCAAGAAGACCAGAGAAATAGCTTATAGTTTAAGGTCCTCTTTCACATATCCATTAGCTAGATATTTTCTCTTTTGACTAATTTTACCTGAGCTAATTTTAGATTACCAAAGCTGAGGGCAAATAATATAAACTAGTGGGTAAATCAGTCTTGAGGGCCATCATTAAAAAAAAAAAAACAACCCAACCTCTAGCCTATTGGTTCCTTACTTTGTTCAAGTTTATAGATCCTTTATTAAGGTCAATAAATGTTGAGACCCCTTCAACACACTTAAAATAATTACTGAAAGATAGTAGCTTTTGTTTTCCCATATTTTCTCAATCAGTTGATATCAAGTAGTACAAACACTTCATTGTATATTTTAATAATGCAGTGTGCTGTTTTTATTCAGCTGAAATAATTTTGAATCAATTTTTATGTCATTTTTAAGAGTAAAGTTGCTTCTTTCTGAGCTCAGTAAAAATACTTTTTTGTCTGCTAAAAATACAATGTGCTTCAATTTAGTTGTACTATTTAGTATCAGTTAATTTTAAAAAAATGCATGATGGCAAATGATACCATAGATTTAGTAATCATTTTAAATTTGTTAAGAGTTTTCCCTAGAGGAGGCGGTATTCACTGGAGAAGAAAGGAACAATATCTTGATTACTTATGGACTTGGGGACAAGCCTTAGCTATATTTTTTTTTTATAGATTTAGTAAGGTCTCCTGTATGTCTGATGGTTTGTTATCCTGAGAACTTGCATGGGAGTACAAAACCCTTTTCCTTTTGTTATGGAGAACTAGACATGAGGCAAATTCACATGCATCTGGGGGGAAAATTCTCCATGGAAACATATTTATGTGAGAAGACTTGATCCATATAAGTACAGAAGTTTGGTTCTGGGTTTTGAGGTACAAATGAATTTGGATTTATTCATCATAGCAGTATCTACATACTTACAAAACATAATAATCTATATATGCATGCATACATATATGTTCAATATTGTTTAGTCTACATAAAGTATGTTTCCTTATTTATTGTAAATCATATACTATATTTGTTGAAACTAATTAAAGATCAAAATGACAAAGATCAGTCCACATATAAGTTCGCTAATCCTGAATAATAACTTCACCAATAGATTGGAAACTACTACATTAAATCTATATTGGAGAGGCAACCTGTCCTAGTTGAAATAGTATGCTAGGGAGACCTGGATATGAATCCCACCTCTGGGCCTTATTATCTGTGTGACCATGGACAAATCACTTAACTTTTCTGAGATTCTATTCTCTCATACAAAAAATGGTGACAAGAATAGTTATTTTACTTACCTAAAGGGGTTGTTGAATGGGGGGGAATGTAAATCTGTGATGCTTAATAATTAGATCAAATAATTATATTAAATCATATCAAACATCTTTTGCATTAAAGAGGAAGAGTACTAATGGTGATTACTACTTTTGGATGCAAAGTCTTTATGGAAAAGACTTGAGTTCACAGTGGCAAAAGTAGAACCTAATTACTGACTGAAACTCCACCCAAAATATTTGGAACACAAGGAATAGGAGTTTCTAAATCCAAGTCTAGATTATTTAGTAGAACTGCAACGTGTATGATTTAAAATATACCATTCCAGGGCCTAAAGAAATATAGGTACTATTAGAGACACAGATCAGCCAAGCCAGGGCTGCCAAAGGAGACGTGCTTAGGGAACTTTGGAGGACCCATAACTCCATGAGCTTGATGCTCCCCAGTGCTTACATCAATAAAGTAAGACATGTTTAGTGGAGGGGGTTAAAGCCTTTCTGCAAATGTCTGAATTCTTCACTTCAAGGAATCACTTTAACACTGAAGCACTAAAAGGGGAGGAAAGAAAGAGAACCGGGAAATGGCTGTTTTTTTAAGTGCTAGTTTCAATAGAAAACACAAGCCTTAATACTGATTATAGATCACAGACTATCATAACTAGAATAGACCTTAAAGATCGCTAATCCATTGCCCTCAACTAACTCTGGGTCATTTTCAATCTGTGATTCCAGAAACATCACGAAACAAGGAAGCTTAATCTCCCCAAGGGTAAATGCATCAACTGAAATCTCATTACCATGCAGTTCTACTCAGCTTTGATAATGAGCACCTTTTCAGTACCTTCAGCCGCCTCTCCCATCTGGTTGGAGGGCTGGATGATGGAGCATTAAATTCCTCCAAAACCTTTCTTATATAGGGGGTTCTGAACTTCCCAACTGTTCTTCCTTTTCCATTAGTGGCTCTGCTTGATTTTAACTCCATACACATCATACCCCTGTACTGGGTACCCCCGGTATCTCCCTTTCAGCTTCCTTTTGTGTATTGTCTTCCCCTATTATATTGTAAGCTCTTTGAGGGCAGGAACCATCTTTCTTTCTTTTATTTCTATCATCAGTGCTTAGCAAGTACCTGGTACATAGTAGGCACTTAATAAATGTGTATTGATTATTGATTCATTTTCCAGATGAGGAAACATCAGCTGAGGTCTCATGAGGCTAAATGACTTCCCCAAGGTCACATAGCTAATTAGTGTTAGGTCTGGGATTAGAACTTAGTTCTTCTACCTCTGTGTTTACTTTACTGCCTGTGTGAATGTTAGAACATCATTTAAACTCCCCGAGACTCATTTTCCTGATCTGAAAAATGAAGGGGTTGTACTAGGTGACCTTTGAGGCCTCTTCCAGTTCTAGATCTAAAAGTCTCCAGGTGAACACCAATGAACTTCCAATTAATTGCTATTTCTACTATACTGAGCTTCTACTACAGTAGTGTTAGAGACAGTTTGTTTATTTATTAATTAGTTGGAAAAGAGGATCAAAGTTATTCTACAGATGTTAGTTCCTGTCTCACTCTATCATCTTCACTCTTTGAGGAACTGAATAATCATATTTCTTCATTTTCCTCATATTTCAGTTCATTGGCCCTTTTAATGACTCTTCTTTCAGACCCCCACCCTCCTACAACCTGAAATCATCAAAATCATACATATATTATTGGGAAATTTACATTTAAGAAATTAAAATAGTAAGAGGCAAGAAAAGTTGCCTTGTGGCTACAAAGTAACCTACTTACAACATTAAAAAAATTACTTTGTTCAAGTGAGGCAGAATGCCTAGCATGAGGAGCCTCTGAGGAATAAATAATCTGATACGAAAGTAACTCATCATTTCCAGTACATACAACTCGAGCCTGCTCTGGCTAATGCTGGTGCTCAGCCAGCAAAGGCAGTGTTCACTAAGCACTACTGGTTGTGGTTTAGTGGTGGTAGGAAAATGAAAGATTTCTGCTTCTGTTACTGATCCATTGATCTATCAATCAATTATTTTTTATTGAGTGCCTACTACATACCAGGTACTATGCTAAACTCTGGGATACCAAAAGATGTAAGAGATAGTCCCTGACCTCAGAGAGATAACAAACTAATGAGGGAGCTTATAATATAATCTATATTAGATTATAATTACAACAAATCATTCAGTGACATATCAAATTATAACAAATTGTGACAAATGAAAAGTCCAAGAGACATAGTTTTTGAGATGTTAGCACTTGTTTACTGGACAAACCATTGAGTTGCTTTGATGGATATGTAGTGATCTGCTCATAAACCTAGTTCTCCAATATATAATTTTGGGTAGGTAGATTGGATGAACAATAAACTGGCCCCAAAATGAATAACTGGAGTAAGAAAACAGGTTGTATTCCCTTTGGAAAATTATGCCCTGCTTTTACCAACCTCAAGTTTCTTCCTGAAATAAAGGACCATTTCCCCCACCCCTTTTTAACTATTAATAGTCTTCTGAAAATCCTGAATGGTGAGGAAGTAAAAAGTTCCAAAATCTCTGAAAATAAAATTATGAATTACACAAAAAGGCAATGGGGAGATACACAGTGAGTATATGTAAATGAATTGTAACATCACCAATCAGGAAAGCATTCATTCATTCATTCATTCATTCATTCATTCATTCATCCATTCAGTGGCATATATCAGATGTCTCCTGTTTTCCAATCACTTTGCTAGTTACTGAGGTTACAGAGACAAAAAATGAAACTGTTCCTATTTTTAAATAGCTGATATTCTGTCAGAGGAAGACAATGTGCATGTGGGTAAGTCAATACAAAATATATATGAAGTAAATGCAAATGAATGTGTAGGGAAAAGGACGCTAAAACCTGGGGAGAGATTTGGTGTGGGCTCTTAAGTGGAGCCCTGAAAGATACTAAGAATTCTAAGAGGCAGATAGGAGAAAGGAGTGCATTCAAGCCGTGGGCTGTGGTAACACACACAGGCAGGAGGTAGGATACTGTGGAAAGAGAAAAAGTAGGCCAGATTGTCACAGTAATATGAATTTAGTCTGGAAAGAAAGGTTGGAACCATATTAAGAAGGCTTTAAATACCAGAGGAGTTTGCATTTTACCCTAGTCAGAGTCAATAGTATTTGTTAAGTACTTACTATGTGCCAGGCATTGAGCTAGCACTAGGGAGCCAAAGAATGGTAAATATATGGTCAAGAAGTTTACTTTTTAATAATAAGGGGAGGGGGGCGATAACATGCAAAAAAACTATATATAGATAAGATATTTAAAAAGATAGAAGGCAGTCTAAGAGGGAAAGGCACTAGCATTTGGAATGACCCAGAAAGGCCTACAGCAGAAGATGAGATGTGAGCTATCTTGAAGGAAGCTGGGAAAACTAAGAGGTGGGAGAGCATTCTAGACAAGGACCACAGCCCAGTGCAAAGACACTTCAAAGGGAGGTAGAGTAAATATTATGTACAAAGAACAGCAAAACATAAGAAGAATGGAGAAGTACAGAGAAAGGTTATGAAGAGTTCTAAATGCCAAACAGAGATTATATTTGGTCCGGATAGTAATAAGGAGCCCCTGGAGCTCACTGAGCTGGAGGTGGGGGAGGGGGAGAGGGAGACACATGATTAGAGCTATACTTTAGAAAAATCATCTTGACAGCTGAGTGGAAGATGGATTGGAATGGGTGAGACCTGAAGCAGGGAAACCAGTTGGAAGGCTCCAGCAACAGTCCAGGTTAGAGATGAAGAGAACCTGAACTTGAGTGGTAGATGTTTGAATAGAGAAAAGGGGATATACATATATACATATATATATATATATACACACATATATATGTATACACATATCATACATACACAAGTATGTATGTATATATTATATGTATTATATATAATATATGTGTATATACACACATACATGAGGATATATAGATATATATTAAATACATGAGTATATACATACATACCCATATAAGAGATGTCATGAAGGTAGAAATGATAAAATTTGGTGATATATTGGATATGTGGAATGTGAGTGAGAAGTACAGGATGACATTGAGGTTTCAAGCCTGGGTGACTAGGATGATGTTGGTATCCTCACTGGTAACAGACAAATTCAGAAGACTGAAGGGTTAGGGGTAGGGTTTAGGGGAAGAAAATGAGTTCTTTTTTGGAAAGTTTAAGTTTGAGATGCTAGATGGCATAGTGGATAAAGTGCCATCCTGGAGGTAGGAAGACTCGCCTTCTTGAGTTCAAATCAGGCCTCAGACATTTACTAGCTGTGTGACCCTGGGCAAGTCTTTTAACTCTTTTTTGCCTCAGTTTACTTGTCTATAAAATGAGCTGGAGAAGAAGATGGTAAACCACTGCAGTATCTTTGCCAAGAAAACCCCAAATGGGCTCACAAAGGGTCAGACATGATAGAAAAGCTACAGAACAACATGGGCCAGTTCAAGATGTCCAAAAAGCAGTTGGTGAGGAGTGACTATAGCTCAGAAGAGAGGTTAGGGCTAGATATATTGATCTGGCAATCATCTACATTAGGAAGCCACTAAAGCTTTTTAAACAGGGAAGTGAAATGGTCAGATTTATTCTTTAAGAATATCAATTTGACAGTTATGTGGAAGATAGAATAGAGAGGAAGGATACTGGAGAGAGGAAAACCAATTAGAAGGCTATTTCAATGGTCCAAATATACAGTAATAAGAGCCTGAACTAAAATGAAGGGAGAGAAAGGAAAGGTGTGAGAAATATCATGGAGATAAAATGAACAAGAGTTGGCATCTAATTGTTTAAGTGATGGAATAGGGCAGCTAAAGGGAAAGTGACAAGTTGGCAGCATGAGTAAGATTCTCAAAGAGAAGTATGAGTGGGGAAGCAAGTATCATATAGCAAGAGTGAAGGATAATTGATGAATAGCCCACAGGCTCCATTGATTTCCATGATTTATAGAGAGATCTTTAGGAAGGCTTCCAGCATGTTGGGTTGACCCCTTATGGAGAATCTGAAAGAGAATTACATTTTCTGTGAATAAAAATCACATAGGATAAGGAGTGTATGGATTGTGATTTGTACCATTAGAGAGAATACCTACATTGATGAGTTCCCAGATTCATAGAAGCATCCCAGTGTCAACTTGTACTTGTTACCGAAAAGATACAGCTTCAATATAAAATATTTGATGCTTTGATAAAAATGTCTCTCACAGATGTAATTTAAAGTGTTACATACATGTTCACATGCACATAATTCTTTTGTTTAATTCCTTAAGACCCTCTCTGCTCCCCTTCCTCCATTGCTTTGGTCACCAGGTGTCTCCAAAGGGCTGATACTGAGGGACTGTCACAGAAAGTTGACTGCTGTGAGCCACAAACAACCTTACTCTGAGCTCTGCCAGATCATGAAGGAAGAAAAACATTCATAAACCTTGTGGAGAGCCTTTTACTTCCAAAGCCCAGGAGTTTTTATATCCTGGGGGAATTTTGGGAGAGGCTGAGATGAGATTTATTAGATAAGTGATGACTCGCATGAAGAATTTTTTAAATTGGGTGTAAATTTTATAGTTGTTGCATTCTCAACTTTATATTGCTTTTGAGTGGCAAAAATAACATGGTGATTCCAATGATACCACCACCATTTCTTAGTGTAGTGGTGTATAGTATACTTTATCTATATATATATATATATATATATATATAATTATATATACTTAATAGAATATATATACCACTTAGTATACTTAGTATAGTTATATAAGTATACATAGTGTAGTATATATACTATACATAGTATAGTATAGTTATATAAGTATATATATTATATATAAGTATACTTAGTATACTTATATAGTATAGTATACAAGTATATATAAGTCCTGATGTACTTATATATCATAGTATATAAATATACTTAGTATAGTATACTAAGTGGTGATGGTAGTAGTAGTATTTGCATGTGATAATAATTAGCCCCATTTATATAGCCTCCTTTGTTTACAAACCACTTTCCCTACAACAGTTCTTTGAGGTGTGGAGTACCCAAATTACAATCCCATAATCATATAAACTAAACTAAAGGTCAGAGAATTTATGTGTCAATAGGCAAACTGAGAGTTTTTTATTCCAAGCCTGATTCAGTTCCCCACTATCCTGTTTAAAAGGTTGTTGTTGAATGAACATACCACTCTGAAGTGGGAATGGTTAAATTTATCAGACTCCTTGAGAGTTTTAATGGAAAACACATTAGGACTGTGATTTTAGTGTTCTTCCCTGTTGTGTTTCACTGTGTACAATTCCATACTTCGTGGACAAACACCTATACCTTGTCTCCATTTTCTTCTGCTTTTCCAATTTCTTGTTGATTAGAGTCAGTGAGCCTAATTATCTAGTGAGCCATAAAAAATTTGGAATGTATAATTTGCATTTATTGGTGTTAACTGAGAGATAATGTCTGGCTACAAGATGTCATTGGTAAACAATAAATTTGATATAGAATTTTGAAAAAAGATAATCTCTTGGTTTCAGGATTCCTTTGGGGGAAGGGGACAGAAAAGATACACATTTGAGTTTCAGCCCTTTAATTCATTTCAATTCAATTAATGATTTCCAAATTGAATTGAATTTAGTTCCTTTTAATTTAATTTCTCTGTAAATTTGTTGCAGATTTTTATCTCAGGAAATAGATAAATAATTTCATAGTGAAAACCTGAAATCAAGAGGGAAGTAATGGGTTGATGGTCATTACAATATAAATGATTCAGCTAAAAGTAAAAAGAATCTTCCATTGGCTGAATTGGCAGAATGTGGTCATGGAAGCCCATTCCTAGCACCCGTCATTCAGACTGGTGTCACGTAGCTGTTTCCCACAGAGCTTATCTCCCCTTGGAATTCCCCACTATCACCATTCCCCATCTTGGATGCCAAAGGGAGCTTCATATTTGAGACCACTCCATAAGGTGTGGCACAGATTCACTCTGCTGGAAATCCCCTTCCATGGGAAGTATCTGTACAGATGATAGAAAAGGTTTTGTTATTTGGGAATAACTTCTTCCCTCTTGGACACTGGGTAAAATTTTGGTTCTTTTTAGCCATCTGCCTGAGGAGTTATTTCATAAAATAATATTCTATATCCATGCTGAGGCTGGTTTTCTTACAGAGAATATGGAGCATGAGCCTCAGATTCAACACTCTTATTTTGGGCGAGGAAACAGAAGTTCAGGATAGTAATTGTGTATGCCCTCGTGACTCCAATTAATCTAGAATAACTTTGGCCCAAAGGCATCTAACATTTCAAGCATAGTTTGTCTTTCAAAAAATTAAGCAAAAGCCAAGTAGTTGTTCATGTTTCTTCTCCCCCTTAAATTGATGTGATTTAACATATCATAAGACTGTAATTGCTGGGTATCTTTATGCTATATATGCACCATTAAGAGTATAATCTTACTTTTGTCTATCTCCAGCACTGGGATGAATATGATTTAAATTGAGTGGCCCATCCAACTTGAAAAAGTAAGATCTCTAGATGGCCAACCTGAGGAATGACAGACACTTAAGCTTGCCTTCAAATGTTTGTGGGACACCTCAAGAGAACTTCACTTCCCATGGCATTCAAGATAACTGGGTTTCAGTGACACAGAGAATAGCTGGCTAGAATGAGTCATTCCCTCCAATCGTTAAAACCATTTCATGAGTTCTTATATATCTTCTGAAATATGGAGTGCTTATGGGTTTCAAAAATAGTCCTGGAGAAAGCAAATGCCAGAAAAAGTCAGAGAAGGAGGAGAATGGAATTTCGTATTTCAACTGAGCATTCTTGAGCTATTAACATTTTTGAGAACCAGACCCGGAAAAGGAGTAAGAAAAGGCAACCAAAGATCACTGTGATTAGGAATATGAGGAAATTGTGATTAGGAATATAACTTGCTTTTTTTATAGTTAATTTTAAAATTACCTCTCAGAAAAGAAAAAAAAATGGTTGTTTTAGAGCTAGACTAGTAAAAAGAAAAAGATTGACTCCCACATTTAAATTCTCAATGACTAAGCTACATAGCTGATGGGCAATTAAAAAAAAAACTAGCTCATAAAAAACCCTAAAAAGTCAAAGGAAGGAGAGGTATGGTGCTCATATGGGAGTAATGTAGTTTTATGTCAAAATATTGTGATACTGGAGCACATGCACTGAGACAAGGGGATAGAAGCAGGGGAGGAATTTTGAACCCTCACTAAACATTTCAGTGAAGAATGTCTCACAGAACTGTTGCTGGATTTAATTAACTGTAGAGTGAAAGGTGAAGGGTTAACTGAAGGTCAACATGGGGAAAAGATAAAGCATGTGACGTTACCAAGTGTCATTTACTGAACACTACATTGCCAAAGGACAACAAATCAAAATAACAAATCAACCAAAGGTGCGAAAGAACAAATAACTTTTTTGGGGGGAGGATATTTTTAAAGTTAATTTAGTATGAAGGTGATCAGTCATTTTATCTCTTTACAACAGTTACAATTCTGGTTTGCCTTAGAAGTATAGACTGGATTTCAAAAGAAACAAATAAATAAATAAAACAAAAAACAAAGAAAGCAACATTTTCCCATTTTCCAGGTAGAGAAACATAGACCAATTCTGACTGAATTTATCTAATTATATTTAGAAATCTTAGAACCTTACAGCTGGAAGAAACTTGAGAAGTCCTTGAGTTCATTGCCTTAGCAATGCATGATAGCCTTTTGACATCCCTGACTTGTGGTCACCTAATTCCACTGAAAAATTAGCCTAGCAACTCTGTGTGTGTGTGATATTTATATTTCATTTTGGGTGGAATTAGACCAATAAAGCTGCTTTCCATAATGTTTTTTTCAATTAATTGGGTCAAACTGTTTTGTGTATGTCTGGACATATCTCAGTTTTGCCCTTTGAAAACTAGAGATGTGTTTTTGTTGTTCATTTGCCCAACACTTTGAATATTGAAAAGGAAAGCTATCTGGTTGGCATAAAATAATCTTAGTAGAGCAACTTCAGCAGAGATAAAATGGTTTATCAACATCATGTTGCTATTGTGCAGTTGTTTCAGTAATGTCCACTTCTCCATAACCCCATTTGGGGTTTTCTTGGCAAAGATATTGGAGTGGTTTGCCATTTCCTTCTCTAGCTAATTTTACAGATGAAGAAACTGAGGCAAACAGGGTTGAGTGAGTTGCCCATGGTCACACAGTTAGTAAATGTCTGAGGCTGGATCTGAACTCAGAAAGATGAGTCTTCCTGACTTCAGGTCCAGCACTCTTTCCACTGGGCCACTTAGCTGTCCTTCTCAATATCATACTAAGCCTCAATTACAGAGAGCTTAAAAGGTTTGTTCAGTGTTACATGGCAGTTTGATATGGCCACAGAATTCCCATTTCCTGAGTCCCAGTCTGCTAGTTTATCCACTTGACTTGGTCTCCATTATTAGCTACTAACAATCAACCAGAGTTACTTTGAGATGATATTATTATTATCTTTTCATTATTTTATTAAATAGTTTCTTTTCCTTTCCAATAATTTGGTCTCAGCCCTCCAATGTGAGCAGTCACAATGAGTTATGTTGCCTCAAATCCTCAACCATCCTCTGACTTGCCACTTTGTGAAAATAAAGAGAAACTGTGCATACACTTTCAGGAAAATCCTAGACATACTTTAAGTGAGGTTCACATGGAAAGGCAAAAGATGCCATGATCTCATCATGTCACTATGTGCAGCACCAGAATGAATCCTGGATCACTGCAAATTATATAAAAACTGGAGTGTGTATGGCAAAAAAAATCCAAGGTTCTATGGAGAATTCGTCTTTCACTGAGCAAGAGAGGCCAGCAGGAAAAGAGACTGGTTAATCTCAAAACTAGCCAACTACAAACAACCTCAATTCATCCAGATTTCTCTAGGGCTCAAAGACTCTCAAAACATTTAAGTTCTTGAAAAAATAATATGAGTAAGAGCCTACATATGTTTAATGGGAGGGTGGCAGATAGATTAGAGCCTTCTCAACCCTAGCTGTGGAACCTCGGGCAGCTGTGTTCTGACTCAATGCTAAAACACTTGGCACTTTGGGATGAAACATCAAACCCTGTATGGTCCCTTGGTCCATCTGCACAAAGGCTGGGGGTGAGGGGGAATGTTATTCTTCATATAATAACATTATATTTTTCATTTCTTTGCTTTTGTACAATTTGTCCCCTATGCCTGAAATGCTCTACCTCCTTAAAAACCTCTTGAAACCCCTGGTTCCCTGGAAGGCTCAACTCAAGTGTCACCTGCTATTTTATAAATTTACCTACACACAGTGGTTTGTATATCGTCTCCCCAATTAAAACATGAGCTCCTTGATCACAGGGACTTTTTTGCCTTTCTTTGCATCCCCAGGGCTTAGCACAGTGCCTGGCATATGGTAGTCACTTAATAAATGTTTATTGATTGACTGACTGATTGACTAAAGAGGCCTTTTGTGATTTCCTTATCATTTTGCATTTATTTTACATATATGTTGTATTTACTTATTTGTGACTATGTTATATTTTTCCCAATGGAATGTAAAATCTCACTCCTTTATGTGTTTCCCTAGAGTTTAATAAAGTGCCTGCTTCCCAGAAGGCACTTAATATATGCTTGAGGATTGATTGTCTTTACTGCTGTTGGGATGACACAGGGTTTCTGGGGAACTCACTTTAGGCCACAGCTGAGTCCACAACATAAGAGTCTTATCATTCTATTATCAGACTGTAAATTCCTTGCAGTTGGGACTGTCTTTGTCACTTGCATTTGTATGCCTAGAACTTATCACAGTGTCTGGCACATAGTAAGTGTTTAATAAAGGCTTTCTCATTCATTCATTCATTCATTCATTCATTCATGGCATAACAGTCAAAATTAGGTGAGTTAGGAGGTGTGTCAAGAAGCAACCTGGCATTATAGATAAAGAATTGGCCCTGAAGTCAGGAAGACATGGGTTCAAATTCTGCCTTTGATCCTACTAGCTAATGACTATAGCCCCTAGTCAACTTAAGCTCTCTTTTCCCAAAGTAACCTTCTAAGACTGTAAATTACAGGTGAGTTCACAATCTACATTACTGAAGGAAGTTTCCACGCTAGAAATTCCCTATGATGATGGAATCACAGATGCAGAACCCCACCCACACCCCCACATACATACCTCAAATGGAATGGAATATGAGGATGATGGAATGTCAGTCTAGGATGAATAAAGAAAGAAAAGAATATTAGTTCTTCCCTGTAGCAGGCAGATAGGTCTGTGGGTAGAACTCCTTGCCCAAAGAACAGAGATGGAGTAGGATAGGGAGCACACACTGTACTTCCCAAGATGCACTGGCTTTCAACAGTCAGGCTGGGAGAATCCTGGGGGTCTAACAGTAACTAGAACATTCTAGCATTTTGCTTGTGAAGTCAGCAAATCTAAGGATTAGCAATCTCAGCTCTGAAGGAGGTATCCAAAGGTTCCCTGCCCTTCCTCTACATTGTCCAATATGGGGTTATTTCATGAGAGACCAGTCATCACCTGCTAAATGGAACGTTCTAAAGGCTGCCTTTAACTAATTTGTAGTGAATCCCTGGGGGAGGATGTGCTCAAACAACTTGTCCTCAACCAGGAACCATAGGAAGTCCTCTTCATATCCAGCCAATGAGATTGGAGTGCACTCAATTCTATCAACGGACTCCAGCTGCTGCCTGAGCCAGGAGTTTCCTTATCTCAGAGCAGCATCCAATTCCCCTGACTCTGTCCTAACTGTAGTTCTAACTCTGAGGCCACTGGACTCCCTTTCTGGGAAGCTTGTTGTCAGGCCAGCCGCTCAGCCCTTGTCAACTGCCAGCAGTCTCTTTAGGATGACAGACATTTCAATCATATCTTCTTTAAGGGAAGCCTGCCATATGCCAGGGATTAGAACAAGAATGAGAAAAGTCCCCTCCCAAGAAATAATGGTGTACTTTGAATCAGGGTTCCCAAAAGACATGGGAAAAGTTGGTCAATAAGAGTTTTTGAAGCCCTCCTTCAATGAGGAGGAGGAACCAATTGGAGGAGAGGAGACCCAGGCCAGGAGGCAAGATATAGGGTATGTCAGAGAACTAACTGTATATATCATTCAATCTGTCTCTCCAAAGCTTTGGCCTTTTATGATGACTTCATATGTTCTCTACCTATGCTCTGTACAGATACTTAAGCCAGGTTACTGCACAGTCCCACATATCTCTTCCTCACTCAATCATACCAGTATGACTTGGTCAGTTCTACAACTCAGGGCTACATGGTTGAATTTTCTCCTGTATTTCCCCAAGAACCGAGCAATACTACTCATATCATGGAATTACGGAGGAATGTGGCCATTGTAACACATACTCCCTCTCCATTTTAAAGACATGTCATTAGTGGGTGGAGGACAGGAAATCTGGTTCAGGTTGGTACCCTTTTAGTTCAGGTTTGATGTTGGGACAAAATGAGGCACTCACAGGTTATTTGAAAGTTAACAAAAGTTTATTCAATAAGCATACAGTAGCATTCAGTTCAGGTAGACACAGGTCCCTTTGCCTCTGTAAGTCTGGTCAGCAGGGCAGGATGTGGCAGCTGGCACAGGCTCAAGACAACCACCAAGTCTTTTCATGCCCTTATGTGACCAGGAAGCCACAGCAACACTGACAAAAGCCACCAGGCAGCTGCTTCAGTTAAAGGGGGTAGTCATGGGCCAATCAAGTTCCTGGGTCAGTCTTGTCTCCTTTCAGGGAAAATCTTATCTAACCTAACTGGGAGAGAGGTTGGGGTGGGAGGGGGAGAGCCCTTGGTACATATTAGTTCTATCACACATGCACATTTTTGTACAATGGGTGTCATAATAGGGAGCTACTCTCAACAATGGGAAGATCTGAGTTCAGATCCTACCACTGACACATATTGATTGGTCTTAAGGAAGTCACTCAACCTCTCAGTGCTCAGGGCAGCTTTCTAAGACTAGGCATTGAAGAGAATATGCCAACCCTCGTTGGTAGAAAAAAGTCCCTTATCTAGGAGTTTCCTATATCAAGGAAACCACAGATAGACTTCTTATCCTAGCATATTCTTATACCAGCTGACTCAGAATTGCTAATAGTAATTCAACCCAAGTGGCACTGTGCAACCTTATTTGGATCGCATATCGCTTAATTGCAAAGAAACAAAATGCCCCATATCTGCTCTCTCTAGGGAGCTAATCCTCAACCCCCTTTGCATGCTGATTATAACAGGAGCCCATTTAACTTTGTGCCTAGATGAAAACAACATGGTGGAGCTGGAGTCTGGGCCATGGTAGCCATACTTTGTCAATGTCATTTATTTTCAAAGCATTCACAGCTGGTAGCATCACAAAGGCACAGTCTAAACTGGCACTCACTGCTCTTTGTAATTCATTAAGTGATACTAACTACAGGCTATGTGTGATTCCATCTTCAAATTCTGCTCTGGGATCCCATTTACCTAACTACAAATTAATAGAAAACAAAACAACACTGAGACTTCTGTCTGAAAAGAATCACCATAGTTCTTGAAGCCCACCCAGAAACTAGTCATGAATTCCAAATGATTTTTCAGTTGATGTCTAAAGAGAAAGGATGTTGGCCACAGATAGATGCATTCAGACTCCATGGCTTGAAGAGAGTTGAAAGGGCAGCTAGCATAATTAACCAGGGGATTACCTGAAAATTAGTCACTTCTTCCCCCCACCTCCAACTCTCTCATCTCCAAGAGTAAGAAAATAGCAGCTATGTCCTGTATATTGTGCTCTAACGTCAAATTGTCCTTCCCTGTTAAAATGGAAATATTTAAATTTTTAAAGTACATAAAGATAACCTTTAGGACATGAGCAACTGAAAGTCAGAATTGACTGAATGAATTTATTGTTTTAAAGGCACTGGAACATATAAATAGAAACTAAAAAATAAGTATAATTCTCATCCTAAGAAATCAAGAGTGTTCTCAGCATGAGGGGGAAAATGGAATTGACTCTCTATTTCTATATTTTGCTACTATGACTACTACTACTGTTGTTGCTACTATTACTATTACCACTACCACTATTGTTGTTGTTACTAATACTACTGCAACTGCTGCTACTAATGCTGCTTCTGCTACTATTACTACTCCTATTGCTCCTACTAACTAGCATTTACAAATATTATCTCACTTGATCTTCACAATAAACTTTATAAGGTAGGTGCTATTATTATCTCCATTTTACAGATAAGGAAACTGAGGCAAACAGATTAAGTGACTTGCTAAGGAGTCTCACAGCTAGTATGTGTCTGATGTAGGCTCTGAACTCAGGTCTTCCAGACTCCAAAGTCTAGCGCTCTTAACCATTGTATAATCTAGCAAGTCACTTAATTTCCCAATGTTCTAGGCAACTATACTATAAGTTGCAGAGTAGGTGTCAACTTTCATTGATAGAGGTAGTTTCCTCATCTAGAATTCCATATATTAGTGAAACCACAGGTGCAGTCTATATCCTTAGCCATTGGGAAATTAACAATGATGCAGCATAGTATTAAAGGCAGTGTAGTACACTGGAAAGAATACTTACTCTGGAATTAGAAGCCTGGCATCAAATCCTATCTCTGATATTTCTTTGCTGTGTGACTTTGGGCAAGTCATTCATCCTCCTCGGGTCTCAGTTTCACATCTGCAAGATAAAAGAGTTCTGAGCCTATGATCCTATGAAGCAACCAATACCATGAAGATCTACCAAAAGAAAGGATTTCAGCTTCATTAATTAGTGTTTATTAGACATGCTTATGACACATACTAGCTGTGTGACCCTGAGGAAGTCACTTAACCCTGTTTACCTCAGTTTCCTCATCTATAAAATGAGCTGGAGAAGGAAATGGCAAACCACTCCAGTATCTTTGCCAAGAAAACCCCAAATGGGTCATGAAGAGTCAGACATGACCAAAACAACTGAACAACAACAAACAGACAAAATGTTCTGAGGTTGAAACAATATGGTGATGATATGACTTTGGAAGTTCTTAAAAAGACTAAATAAATGCATATATGGCAATTGAACACAGCATACATAAAAAATCTATTCAAGTATAAAGTACCATCTGATTCTGAAAATGTGTTTAGCACAGTTCCTGGCATGTACTAGGTAGCACCTGCTCCCCACCAAAGCTTCAGATGCCCAGATTCAATTCAGTTCCATTTACCAAATCTATATTCAGTAGCTTCTAAGTGAAAAGTACTGTGATGGTCACTGGAAATACAAAGGAAAACCAATCAAATAAACGAACAGCACAGTCCTTGCCCTCAAGATTACATTCTAAGGACTACCCATAAAGAAATCAGTAACACTATCTAGCAAGGGGTTAGCTGGGCATAAATCCTCCTGGGATTTGTAGTTCTTCCCAGTTCGAGAAGAGAGCTTAGATTAGCGCTCCAAGAGGGGGGTGAGGAAGAGCCCTAGGGAGAGCTTTAAGACTCTTTGGCATAATGAGAAAAGAAGGGAGAAGTGGCAGTTGTCCCACAGCAGTAGCAGACAGGCACCTGCTACATCTGCAGTTTCCACCTTCAAGATCATGAGAGATGATTTCTAACATGCTGGAAGATGTTAGTCCCTCCAGTAGCAAAAGTACTGAAGAAACAAACCATCCAAGAGCTGTTAGTCCCTACTCCACTCCTGCCTTACTTCTGTTTAATTGCTTTTTTCGCTTCCTATATGTCTGCCAGACTTAGTATTATTTCATATAAACAACTATGTTCAACCTGATCCTTATGCTGCTGGGTATCCCTTTGTTTGCAGCATGAAGTCACAAGCCACACAGGAGACAGAGACTGACCTTTGCAAGTCCAAGATTAAGAATTCCACCCCCAGTCTTTTTTTGTTGTTGTTGTGTTTTGTTTTGTTTTGTTTGGGGTGGATAGACACAAGTCATTTCATATCTTATGCTTCTCTAACTTGGGACTTAGACATAAGCCGTTTCATAGCTATGCTTCTCTAACTGGGGACATAGATGTGAATTGTTTCATAATTATTCTTCCAACAGAATTATTGCCAATGCAGGCCATACTTTATAAATCTGCCATATAAACATGAGCCAATGTTAGAAGTCTGATGCAACACCATCCCAGACCAAATGTGAAGAAGGATATAGGGCCATTCAAAGTTAATACACTATTAACATACTTTGAAAAGGGGATAGTAGTCTATGAATAACTCTTATGATCCCTGATCAGGGGAAACAATAAAGATATTGTTAATAGATCTTTTGTAAAATGAGTCAACACTTGAGTTGCTTTTGAATGACTTCTTAAATATTCAGCAAGGACCTTTCTGCAAAGGCTTAAGAAAGACCCAGAAAGGCAACAGAAAGAGTTTCTAACTGGGCAGGGATTTGTTTTTCCTACTTATCTCAAAGGATGTTAAGTCACTTTATAGTTTTGAATGGCTCGGGAAGTTTCCTTAGCTTTGAGCTGGTAAGTGAGTCTATTTGTAAATTGCAAATACTCCTGACCCCAAGGATAAGCTATAATAGGTATGTCATTGGTTTGAGTATAAGTCAAATACTTCCCATCTTTTACAATTGTTTTTTTCTAAACAGTAACCATCTGAGAGGGAGTAGAGGCTAGTAGATGAAGGGCAGGTCAGCCTTGAAATTACAAACGTTTGGGCTTAAATCCCATTTCTGACACACAATAGTTGTGTCACCATGGACAAGTCACTGGACTTCTCAGTGCCCTTGGCAACTTTCTAAGACTACAAATTGCAGCTAATTTCTTCATCTGTGGAGGTGATGAGACATCATTCCACATCAGGAATTCCTTCTTCGGGTGAAATTACAAAAACGAACCAAAATCAACAAAAAAAGTAATCATTTTTTTAATAATGAAAACAAAATAATATAAAGAAATGGTACAATAAAAAAAGCTTTATCTCAAAAGTAATTAGCATTTGCTTTTAAAAAATGTATATTAAGTTTGAATGAATAAATTAATGAATTAAAAGGCATTTACTATGATGCTAAGCACCAGTGATACCAATAGAAAAAGTGCTCTCAAGGACCTCAAACTCTAATTGTGGGAGACAACACATGAAAGAAAATTTAGCTGCAGAGCAATTGGAAAGGACTGGAAGGCCCAAGGGTATTGTGGTGGGAGTAGATGGCAAGGCCAAGACAAGGCTATGGCAACAGATCAGATGGCAGAGCTAAGGGTCTGCAGAGTATAGAGTCTGACAATTGGCAAGACCTGGTGGCCTTCCATCTGACTAAAAGGAACAGAGTTGGTGATTTCCACATCCAAGGTATATGAGTAGTCAAGCAGCTCAGATCCATCAGGGA
Organism: Vombatus ursinus; assembly: GCF_900497805.2. NCBI lineage: Eukaryota > Metazoa > Chordata > Mammalia > Diprotodontia > Vombatidae > Vombatus > Vombatus ursinus. The sequence continues at coordinate 14,178,992 of NW_020940355.1, read as the reverse complement.
TGGGAGGAGTCAAAGGGGAAAGGCAAGATGGTACTATGCCCTTCATGGTAGCTTATTTTCCTGCTCCCAGCTGACCTGAAGGTTCTCTGAAGGTCAGGGATCAGGGCAAGGGATGAGGAGGTAAGAGTACCCCTGTTAGCAACAGGTCTTTCTGCTGCCTAGCAGTACCAGATGGCTTCTTTTCTCATTTCCATATGCTTTGTAGGTCTTTTTTGAATTCTCTTGCTTTTATTTATTTTTAAACATAGTCATAATCAACATGCACATTTTTTTGATTTTGCTTTCTTCAGTCTGCCTTGCTTTTCCTGTTTCTTTGTATATTTATATGTATAAATTTTACTGGCCAATAATTTTCCATTATAATGATATATCATAACTTTTTCATGCACTCTCCAATCAGATGCTACATTTAGAGTGGGGTTTTTGCTATTAGAAATAAAATTTCTATAAATATTTCTGTATTAATAATTCTCTTTTCATCCCTAGTTTATAATCCTAGTGGTAGAATCAGTAGGACAAAGGGCATAATCAGTTTTCTAACTTATGGTGTATTGCCATATTGCTTTCCAAAATGTTGTACCAATTTACCCACTTCAACAGCACAGCAAAAGCATATTTATTTCTCTATACTTCACATATGAATTTTATCATTTTCAACTATCTTTGACAATTTAATTGAACACATCTTTCTGCCCCCTTAGTAGTATAATGGAGGATGAGGTCTTGGATTTATATTTTGAATGACAGGAGGGATATTAACTCAGAAATGGTGTGCAGTGATGTAAAGGTGTTGAAATGGGTCAAATAGCAGCAAAAATTGGAGAGTGAATAGAAGAGCCAAGTTTGGGGTGGAGAGAGTGAGTACTGAAGTAACAGAGGTAAAGGAAGATAGCTATGCTATGGAAGATTAGCGGAAGATGTCTCCTGACTTTCCCGGATTCTTTCAACTCCCTGCTAAAATTACACCTTCTACAAGTAGTCTTTTTCAAGCCCCCTCAATACTAGTGCCTTCCTTCTGTAGTTATTTCTAATTTATCCTGCATATATCTTGTTTGTACTCAGTCATTTGCTTGTTTATCTCCCCCATTAGACTGTGAGCTCCTTGAGAAAAAGGGCAGGATATGTTTGTTTGTTTGTTTTGCCTGTCTTTATATCTCTAGCACTTAGCACAGTGCCTGGCACAAGGCAAGCTTAATAAATGCTTGTTGGCTTCATTTGACTTGGAAACCTTTGGAGACCAAGGTAACAATTTTCATGTTGGTGTGGCAGCCAAGAGGGAAATCATTGGAGGATATTGGGAGTAGGGATTGTTTCATGTATTTGTAATTGTATCTCCAGTGCCTAGCACAGTGCCTGGCATATAGACAGTAGTTAATAACTACTTGTTGATTGATGTATTGATTTGGAAGAAGAAAATTACAAAAAGACTTTGAAAGGATATTTTTTTAATGTAACATACATATTCGTCCTATTATTGGACAGATTTGATTATAGAGAGTTTGAAAATAGCAACAATTATCCTTACATTTCCTCTATCCCCATGTTTCACCTCCATTGTGGCAGTTCTGGTCAAATCAATAGACAGTCTACGAAGAGAAGAGCCATATAGACTGCTACATGGAGGGACTGAGGAGTGAAATATAAGACCCCTCAAATATACATCTGCTATTTTATATGGCAGAACAGAAAGATCTGTGCACCTGAAAGACTCGAAGAGTGAAGTTCACTGAGAAAGATGTCGGTGGTAGAACTCAATGTTATGAAATTGTTGCTTCAGTTACTTATTTCAGGAACCCAGCTGCTGTCAGCATTCTTTTGTACTAAAATAACCAACAGGTGGGTGACCTGACCCTAGAAAACATCACATCCTAAATGGGGTAGAGAAAAGGTGTTAATTACAACACAGAATTCCAGAGAGTCCCCAATAAACCACTTCTTTCTGCCACTTTCCTGGGCTTAAGGCACTAGGCACAGGACCATATTATTCCATGTGTAAATCAGCTTCAATTTATGGATTCCATTATTAGGAAAACTACCAGCACAGGCCTTTAATAGATTAATCAGTTAATTAAGAGAAGAAAAAAAAGATCCATTTAGCTGAATCCACTTAGAAGAAAGAATGTGGCTTTAGAACTCATCAGAGATAGTGGCTTAGAACATAAGGGTCAAACATGCAGCTGTTGTGTAGCCCACAGTAGTCCTGATTGTGGCCCAAACCAGATTAAAATATAGTTCCCATCTGCTTTTAATGTATTGATGAAGTCATAAAAAAGACATATGGCCCACAGGGATCCTTATGTTGTATGATTTAGTGAGCCCTGTTTCCATTTGACACCACTGGTTTAGAAGACTCTTCCTTGTTGGTTACAGATCAACTTAGTTCATTCATTTAACTTTCCCTGAACTGTTGTTCCCTTTAAAGTACTTAAGTAGATGCTGCCATATTCCTATGACATTCTCACAAAACAGACTAATGCACAGCCAGGTTCCTTTAAGAGTAATAGGCATTATTTGAAAAAATAATAAGTGAAAGTTGTGGCTTTTTTAAGGACACCATTACCTTAAGTCCATCAATCAATCATGAAATCAATCAACCAATATACATTGATCACCGCGAGGCAAGAGTAGGCCAAGACTGGAGCTCAGAATTGTCTGACTCAGTGACTTTTGCTTCTGCCACTGGGCATACCATCTCTTCAGATAAGTGTTTGGCCCTGGCCCCACTTCAACTAAAGACATTTCAAACTTGGCACAGTAATATATCACTGACCTTGATGTCTCAGCATAAAGGCAAATGCATTTCTTGCAGACTGATGACATTCAAATTCTAAAGAAAGTGAACTGAGTTTTCAAAAAATGAAAAATCATGCAGGTAGAGGAATTATCTCAGTCTAGCTGGATCTCCAGTTTTCCTGCTGTGGCATTTTCTCTTTTGCTGTATACTGGATGAAAGAGCTAACATTTTGATTTGGCTTTTAGGGACTGAATTTCAAAATGATCAATTCAGAACTTTTATGCACTACTTTATTCTCAACAAATCTAGAAGCACTTTTTCCTTTAACTCTTTAAAAATTGCTTAAATCTTATTAAACTCATGGTAGACAATGGACTTCATATTCAAGTGTCAATATCTTTAAAACATCTAGCGCATAATGGGCTATACAAATTGTGAGCTGAAATGGACTTCAGCAGCAATCTAGTCTAACCCAAAATGAATCGCTACTGTAAAATACCTAACAAGTGATTTATCTTGCCTCTGCTCAAATTCTCATCACTTACCAACATGTTCCACAGAGCTTTCAGGAGAAGAAAGAGCAATTATCTGTTATTTTTTGAGCCTTCTGCATCAGATTACTGCTAAATTTATAGGTGCAAGGTCAATCAGTTGCAAAGAAATATTTTCCCTGGAAAGAGCATGGGCAATACACTTTTGCCTTCAGGACAATATTGGAAGAGAGCCATGACTTGGGCCTTACAAAGAGGGTTAATCTAAACATTTGGATAAAGCATTTTGACACCCATTTTTAATGCCAGAAGTGATCTGATCTCTTGTATGCCAACTTTTTTTAAGGACCCTTTTGTTTTTTGTTCTCTTGTGAGCTTAGATGTAGGCTCTAGTTAAAGGGGCTTTAGATGTCCTCTAGTTAACAATGCTTCTTAAACTGTGGGTCTTGACCCCATATGCTTCTTAAACTGTGGGTCATGGGGTGGTGAAAAATTTGGCAACAATTAAAGGTTTCTGAACGTGCAACAACCAAAAATTAATTTAAAATCAAACGTGTAATGAATCCGAGTTGTTTCTGGCAGTGCTTGCCCATGTTGCATGGAACAACTTCACTGCAGTCTAGGTTCTGAACACAAAACATGTACACTTTGCATTGAGCATGCCTTCAGGCCATGCAACACCAATGAAAAACAAAAAGGGGTCAAGAGTGGAAAAAGTTTAAGAAGCCCTGCAGTCTAGTAAACTCAACCACATCATTTTAGAGATAAGGAAATTAAGGCCCAGGGGGGATGGTAGGTTGTCATGTGGAAGAGAGATTAGACTTAGTCTGTTTGGTTCCAAAAAGCAGAACTTAGAGTTATGGATAGACATTGCAAGGAGGAAAACATCTTTAATGTTAGGGGAAAAGTAGTTTGATGTGAGGGTGGGGAAATTTAGCTATTAGAGCTGCCCCAAAATAGAAAGGGTTGCCTCAGTACCTCAAGAAGTGATGGGCTCCCATTCATTGGAGGTCTTCAAGCAGAATTTGGATAACCACTCACCAGGTACATAATAGTAGAGGTCCCTTTTGGTGTATGAGTCGGACTTGTTGGCCATTGAAGTCTCTTACAACTCCTAGGTTTTGTGATTCTCCAACTTACCTAAGATCATGTAGAAGTAAGAAGAGGGGTACTGAGATTTTTGTCAGTGATCAATTTGAGGCATATGTCTAACAGTAGGATCTCTGGGTCAAAGGGTATGGACATTTTCTTTTCTTTTCTTATTAAATAGTATTTTGTTTTTTCTAATTACATGTAAAGACACATTTTAACATTCATTTGAAAATTTTGAGTTCTAATTTTCTCCCTCCCTCCTTCTCTTCCCTCTCCCCTCCATAACATAGTAAACAATTTGATATAAGTTACATATGTGTAAAACATATTTTCATATCGGTCCTGTTGAGAAAGAAGAAACAGACCAAAAGGGAAAAAAGCCATGAAAAAAATTAAGTGAAAATAGTATACTTTGATCTGCATTCAGACTTCAACAGGTCTTTCTCTGGATCTGAATGGTAATTTTTCTCACGAGACCTTTAGAATTGTTTTGGATCATTGTGTTGCTGGGAATAGCTAAGTCATTCATAGATGATCATTGTACAATGTTTCTATTAGTATGTATAATGTTCTCCTGGTTCTGCTCATTTCACTTTGCATCAGTTCATGTAAGTCTTTCCAGGTTTTTTCTGAAATCTGCCTGCTCCTCATTTCTTATAGTACAATAATATTCCATTACAATCATATACCATAACTTGTTCAGTCATTCCCCAATTCATGGACATCCCTTCAATTTCAAATTCTTTGCCACCACAAAAAGAGGTTCTACAAATATTTTTGTACAAGTAGGTCCTTCCCCCCACTTTTTAAAATCTCTTTGGGATTCAGACCTAGTAGTGATATTGCTGAATCAAAGGGTATGCATAGTTTGATTGCTCTTTGGGCATAGTTTCAAATTGCTCTCCAGAATGGCTGGATCAGTTCACAACTCCACCAATAGTGCATTAGTGTCACAATTTTCCCACATCCCCTCCAACATTTATCTTTTTTCTTTTCTGTTATATTAGCCAATCTTATAGGTATGAGATGGTAGCTCAGTGTTGTTTTAATTTGCATTTCTCTAACAGTAGTGATTTAGAGTGTTTTTTCATATAACTATAGATAGAAAGCTTTGATTTCTTCATCTGAAAACTCATATCTTTTGACTTTATCAACTGAGGAATGGCTTGCATTCTTATAAGTTTGACTCAGTTCTCTATATATTTGAGAAATGAGGCCTTTGTCGGAGACACTTGCTATAAAAATTGTTTCCCAGCTTTCTCTCTTCCTTCTAATCTTAGTTGCATTGGTTTTGTATGTGAACAATTTTTTTTTAATTTGATATAATCAGAATTACCCATTTTACATTTTGTAATGCTCTCTATCTCTTGTTTGGTTATAAATTCTTCCCTTCTCCAAGATCTGACAGGTAAAACTATGCATTGCTCTTTTAATTTGCTCATGGTGTCATCCTTTATGTCTAAATCATGTACCATTTTGACTTTCTCTTGGTATACAGCATGAGATATTGATCTATACCTAGTTTCTGCCAGCATATAGACATTTTAATACTTTATATACTTTGCACTCAATGCCAATTCTATGTATGGAATACAGCAGACACAAATATGAGGAACTTGAAGGAAAGTGAAATGCCTTCCTGCCCTCAATATCTCCCCACTGACCTGCTACAGTGCTTGAGACTCCTACCAGTAAGGAAGTAAGGAAGTAATTCTTTTGGGTTAAGGCACTGACAAAAAGAAAGGCTCCATAAACACCAAAATATTTAGAGCAATGCTTTTTGTGGAAAAGAAGAACTAGAAACAAAGTAGATACCCATTACTTGGGGATATGGCTAAACAAATTGTAGCATGTTAATGGAATATTATTGCAATGTACAGAAATATCATTGCAATATAAGAAATTACAAATATGATGAATACAGAAAATCACGAACTGATGCAGAGTGAAATCAGGAGAGCCAGGGAAATACTATATCCAATGATTCCAACAATGTAAATGGACAGAACAACAACAAAACAAACAAAAATTAACATTGAGATATGATGAAAAATAAGCTTGAATCCAAAAAAGATATATGAGAAGACTACCTTTCCCCGTTCCTTTACAGAGGTGGGAGAAGCTACAGATAATGTTAGATTTTTTTTGACACATTGTAAAATTTTGCTGATTTTTCCCCTTTTTAAAAAAATTCTTTGTTATAAGGAATGGCATTCTGGGAAGGGAAAGGGGACAATTACAGAGGGAAATCTAAATTATGTAAAAACGAAATTTATCAATAAAAAATCTATTAAAAATACTATGTCTAGAAAAAGTCAGGTACAGACAGTTCCCAATAAAATGCAAATATGTTACTTGGGACTGTGGTGAATTAAAGTATTAATAAATGAGTATAGATAAGTTTTTTATATGCATACGATAGACAAGTTTCAAGGGAGACGGGGCAATCAGGAAAGACTTGAACCATAGGACACTATGGTGGGAGTATACAGGGAAAAGAGGGAGATTGGCAGGAGATAGCCTTTGAGCAGTAGATGTACACATGGAGGTACTCTGATAGGAAATATACACAAATACCAAAGACAAATGTTACCTTCTTCACAATTCTGCCTAAGGTTAGCCCTGCTCCTTACCACTTCACTTAGAGAGGAAATTTTCCCTATCATATCTCATGAACGCATAACACACACACACATATTCACAAACCATGGCAACACAATGATATTATCTTATATGGGATCATGGAAATACAGATTTAGAGCTGGAAGAGGCCTTAGAGAACATCTGGTCCAAACCCCTCATTTCACATATAAGAAAACTGAGGCTGAAAAAGATTAAGTAAATCACTCATGGTCATACAACTGTAATGCTATTAACTTTGTAAAGTCTGTCTCCTTCAATTTCTTTTGGTCTTTTTAATATTCCCACAATATAAAAATAAAAAGTGGAATTCTGTCCAGTTGAAGAAATTGAAGCTTGTCTAAAGTAATATATTTGTTTCAGAGTCCAGAATAAAATCTGTATCTCCTGATTCCCAGTCCCACACTCTGTGGACTAGATCACATCCCCTCAATATAGGTCCAGCTCCCCCCATTTCTAAGGCATAGGGTTTAGACTTGTAAAATATTATGTTTGCTGTAGGAAGGTGTTTTTCTTTCTTTTTTAAAGAAAGTTTTCATGATTAAAGCAAAGAAAGTTTTAATGGCAAGGGATGGGAAGGGGAAAGGTGATGAAGAAGGAATATGATAATCTTATAAACCCTTCCAAAATCTAAACAGGTTTTCTAGTCTACCTGGTATTATATCCTACACACAGTCTCATCTGAACAACAGCCTTCCAACCCATAAGCCAATAGGAGAAAACTGAGGAGGAAGAGGAAGAAATTGCTTCATCTATTTCGTGAACCAAATCTCGTTTCTGACCTCACTCCAGTAACCACACAGTTTATCATTGCTACCTAGCAAGAAACATTGCCTGCATATAAGGACAAAATAGCCCAAGTGTGATGTCAAAAACTGAGATTGTTGCTAGTGTTTTATTAGAATGCCAGGAGACGTATTTGTTCCTGTTTGTCAGCTCTGGCCTCCATGGTGGTGACATGTTTGTACAGCCGCCATCATTTTATCTAAACAAGCTGTTACTTCCCAATGCTACGTCCTGTCCTGAAGCAAAGACAGAGAATAGATGAAAGGTTTTACAAAGGGATAGCAAATGGCCAGAGTTAGAAAAGGCATTTCCTCAAAGATTATTTTTCAAGATCAAAATCTTAAGTCCATCTTAAAAGAAATGCCTATGAATTTAATTCCTTTTTCTTTGTTCTTAGTTATAATTTCTCTCCAACTGCACTTGTTCTCCCACTCTTCCTTTTTCCTTCATTTACTGATAACAATTTGCACTTTTATAGCTTTTTTCGTCTAGTATTTCATAAGGCATTTTATAAGTCTCATTGATGGAGCTGCACAGCAGTAGCTCTGACACACCAGGAGGGTTATTAGAGAGCCTTAATCCAGCGGTGCATGTGGGGCCATACAGAAGGCATAGCTAGTGTGGATTTGGCTATAGGCTTAACATAGGATCATAGTTGGCATCTAGAAGAGAAATTTGGGGAGAGCAGCGTGGCATAGAGGATAATACACTGAACTTGGAATTAGGAAGACCTGGGTTCAGCCTAAAGTGGTCACTACTCCCCCATATTCATTTTCTGCTCTTGTTAGAGTATAAACTCCTTGAGGGCAAGGATTAGCTCTCTTTTGGGTTTGTATCCCTAGTGCTTAGCACAGTGCTGGGCAAATAGTAAGAATTCAATAAATGCTTTTTTGTTCACACACATACCTTTAATTCATTTATTCAACACCTGGGTTTAAGTAAATCCCATTTCTCTTTCTTAATACTTATGAGACTTCAGGGCAACAATGAGTCAATTCAAGTCTTTAAACCTAAGTTTCTTCATCTGTAAAGTAAAAAAGTTGGATTAGGTGACCTCAGAGGGACCTTTCCAACTCAAAATCTTATGGCCTTCTGAAAAATATGAATAATGTAAATATTTTATCAGTTATATACAATAGAATTTGACATTGATTTTGAACTTTGTTTTTAGTTATTTGAGTTCTAATTACATACAAATTTTAATATGACTCTTAAATCCTGGAAGACTAGAAAGAATGATGCATTTGAAGAATGCTGTTTGGTGTTTGCCATGCCTAGTGGCTTCTGACTTTCTTTTTGAAGTAAGCATTAATGATGTATATATGTATGAATTCAGTGTGGTCTAGAAACTTTTGGTATCTTTCTTTAATCCTGAAGCATATTTTTCATATTTTTTTGCCTTTTTCCTCTAGTCCCATCTTTGCTTTGAAGTCACCATCTATTCGGATAGACATTGATTTAGTTTGGAGGATTTTATCAAGCTATTTGCAGAATTTCTTGACTTCCTCATCCTCTGCAACAGATATTAACCAATAAACTACAATTAATTTCATGGATAGTCTTTTTGCTTAGGTTCATCATGAAGAATGCAAGAAGAGATAATTAAGTATCCTACGAAATGATATTGTCTTTGGATGAATGATGAAAGCAATTCTGCCTACTTTATTTCAACTGATCAATCAAAAAGCATTTGTTAAATATTTCTTAAGTTCCAGGCACTGTGCTAAGCATTGAGGATATAAATAACAAGCAAAAACAGCCCCGGCCCTTAAGGAGGTTACATTCTAATTGGAGAGATGACATATGTAAATCAGCATTGTTTAGATGTTTTCAGTCCTGTCTGACTCTTTGTGTCCCCATTTGGGGTTTTCTTTGCAAAGATACTGGAGTGGTTTGCCATTTAATTTTCCAGCTCCTTTTATAGATGAGGAAACTGAGGTAAACTGGGTTAAGTGACTTGACTGAGGTCACATAGCGAGTGTCTGAGGCTGGATTTGAACTCGGATCTTCCTGACTCCAGCCTTGGCACTCTATCAACTGCACCATCTGGCTGTCTTATATAAATTAGTACATACAAAATAAATACAGAGTAGTAGATGGAAGGTGGCCTTAGATGGGAAGGTGATAGTGACCTTGAGGACCAAGAAAGGCCTCCTGTAGTAGGTAGCACTTGATTTGAGTCAGAGAGGAAAACAAAGATTCTAAGAATCAGAGGAGAAGAAACACATCATTCTAGGCACCTGGGACATACTGTGTGAGGGCATGCAGACAGGAGATAGAGGTATGTGAGGGACAGCCAGTAAACCAGTATAGTTAGACCATAGAGCACATGAAAGGGAATAACGTTTAAGAAGACTGGGGAAGGAGACAGGTTGTGAAGCTCTTTAAATGTCAAACAGAGGAATTATATTTCATCCTAGAAGCAATGGGGAACCACTGGAGTTTATTGAATGTGTTGTACATGTAGTCAGACCTACTTTTTAAGACAAAACACCTTGGTACCTGTGTGGGAGATATTGGAGTGAGGAGTTTTAAGAAACAATGAATACAACATTCAGTTAAGAATTATACAAACTGATGCAGAATAAAATAAGCATAACCAGGAAAACAATATACTCAATGACTGTAACAGTATAAATGGAAAGAACAGCAACAACAAAATTGAACACTGTATTATTCTAATGACCAAGCTTAGTCCCAATGAAGAGTTAAAAAAAAATGCATCTCCCCCATTCATTGTAAATGAAGGGGACTGTGGGAGTGGAATATTGCATATAGTGTCAAACATTGACTAAGTGGCAAATCTTTGTTACATGGGATGGATTGCTGGACATGAGGGTGGGGTTGTATTTGGACATAAATATGATATAAAACAAGATATCAACAAAAGTAGGATAAAAATTTTAAAATAAATAGAATAGTTATGGAGGGATAAGAGGTTTTCTTTTTTTGGCAGGAAGAGACAAAGTTCATTTTGGACATCTGAGCATGAGATGCTTATAAGACATCCTGTTGGAAATGTCAAATGAGCTATTGGTTTTCTGAGAAAGGTATTCTTCAGAAGCAAGACTAAGACCAGACATATGAATCACAGAGCTTATAGTTGAATCCACAATTGCCAATGAGATCACCAAGACAGAGAGTGTAGATAGAGAAGGGAAGAGGGCTCAAGACAGAAGCATAGGTACACTCATCCATAGGAAGTGGGAAAAGTTTGATGATCTGGTAAAGAATGCTGAAAAAATCAGTCCAGATAGGTAGGAGTAAGACAGGGATAGAACTATGTCATGAAATTCCAAGAATTAGGACATGTCTAGGAGGAGAAAGGAGCCAATAGTGTCAAATGTGGCAGAAAGTTAGGATAAGCACTGAGAAAAATCCATAGGATTTGTAAGGTAATAATAGATTATTGGGAAGCTTGAAAAGAATAGTTTTATTTGAAAGAAAAGGTCATGTCAATTGGACCAAACCAGCCTCTAACCCGTGGATGACTGGAGCTGAACAGAGCAAGCGAGAGACAAGAGGGTCAGGAATCAAACAAAAGTTTAATTTCAAAGTGAGGGAAATGGTCTGCAAGCAAGGAGGCAGATTAGATATGTGTGCTGGGACCCTGCCCCTAGTGGGGGGACCTACTTCAGTGTGGTTGAACTTTGATTTATATATTTGTGGCTAGTCAAAGAGTCAAACAGTATAATGTAGCAACAATAGTGAGGCACAACAGCAACAGTGAAGCAAGGCTGTCTGGTGACAAAAGGTCCATTCATATCAGGGCTTGATGTCTCAACCTGCTAGTACTTGGCCCCAGCTCAGGGACCATCAGTTCCATTAGATAAGCACAAAGGATTGTTGCTATGCCAAGCTTAGGGCACAGCTTGCTTGCTGAGCCTTAGTTCTAGAAAATAGGGTACCTCCTCATAGTATTTTGACATTCAGAAGCCAGATTTCAAAGGGTTGAGAAGTGTGTATGTGAAGTAAGAACATGGAGGTAACTAAGGCAACTAATGGAGATAATCCCCCCCCAACTCTGCCCCAAACCCCATCCCCAAAAGTTTGGCTGTGAAAGGTAGGAGAGATATAAGACAATAACTTGAAGGGAAGGAAGGATCAAGTAAAAGGGTCTTTTGGTTGTTGTTTTTATTTTTATTTTATTTCTTTAAGAATGAAGGCTATCTGAGCAAGTGTGATGTTCTCATCTTGTAGTTGTAAACAATAGGGAAGGAGCCAGTGGATAAGGAAAGACTGAAAATAAGGGAGATGGAGGAGATGATTCGAGGGTCAGGCTCCTGGAGGAGACAGGATGATATGGAATCATGTATAGAGATAAATATAATAAAATGTAGAGTATAATGGGGGCAGTGTGATTAGGGAAGGCTTCATGTGGTAGTACCTGAGCTGGACCTTGAAGGAAAATTGAGATTCTGAAAGAAAAGTAGAGAGGGGTTCTTTCATTTACCTATTGTTGTAACAGTTTTATATTGGTTGAATTTTTCTAGAAAATGGTAACAGTCAGTATCGATATCTTTACCTTTATCCATTTCACATTTTTCAATGTCACAACTTATTTAAACAGGTCAGGTAAGAACTGCCATAATCATGTGCCTCCCTTCCTTATATTTTCTGCTAGTTTAATGTTTACTTTGACCTTTGCTCTGACCTAGGAATGACCTGCTGTACAGAGACAGCACATTTCCAAATGACTGCGTTCCTGAGACAGTCTATTAATATTAGTTTTAACTGCTATTACTCTCAATGTGCAGTCCTGGTCTAATGACTAGCAAGTTGACACAGTTGGAAGAAATGAACCATAACTATAACAACATTCTTCTTATAAATGTAACCAGAATCCAGAAGTCATTGGCTAAATAGATGATAAGGTCCTGTGGAAAATGCCCTGAGGTAAAGTAAGTGCTTAAGGGGGAAAAAAAAACTCAGAAGATATTATCAGGTACAAAGCATTTGTTGAGCTCAAGGCATGAAATTATCATAGACTGACTCTCTCATGGGATTTTATGAGCCTGGACTCAAGGGCAGTCTGTCAATACGGATACAAATACAAGAAGTATCCCGAGGGGAACACAAGCAAAATTCACCCTGACAGATGACTTCCTGGGATTAGTAATCTACCAAAAGAATCCACCAACACACACTGAAGGGAAAACGTTAAAGGACCCCAGACCACTATAAGAACAATTTTTCTGCAATGAAAGTTCTCACTTGTTCCCTCCTTTCTTGACACTCAGTCCCTATGAATCCACGGAATTATGGGCCAGTATAAGGGTCAAACACTAGCTGTCATTGATGCTCATTGCCAAGGTACACTGGCTAACTGCTCTTTCCCCTAGGACTGGAATTACTGATGTATTTCCCCATAAGGGAGGAGCACCCACTCCGTACCTGACCTCAAGGGTCAGCAAGGCTGATTTGCATGTTGTACTAACAACTGAAGAACAGTTTCTACACTTTCCCAAAAAAAATGAAGAAGCTGGCAGGATTGATTTCATCATGGTGAAAAAGAAATATTATTTCATGGGACACTTGGTTATTTTGTCTTCAAGTGCTCTCGGTAAGTGTAAGCAAACAACCAGAGTCCATTTAAGATGATAATAATAGCTACTGACTATCATTTATATAGCGCTTTAAGGTTTGCAAAGCACTTTCTAAAACATTATCTCATTTTATCCTCATATCAATAACACTAGGAGATAGGTAATATTATTATCCTCATTTTAGATATGAGGAAACTGAGGCAGACAAAGGTCAAGTGACTTGCCCAGGGTTACCTGGCTAGTAAGTGTGTGAGGCTGAAATTTGAACTTGAGTTTCCTGGTCCAGCTTTCTACCTACTGTATCACCTTGGAGCCCCACAGTTTATTTCAATTGTACTTGCGCTCTCTCTCTCTCTTTTTCCATTTCCTTATCTTTCTCTTTATCTATCCATCTCTCTCTTCTATCATATATCTATCTTTCCATCTTCTAGAAGGAGCTAGCCAGTGTTCTTAAAACCAAACCCAGTAATACATTGATACTTGACAGCTTCAATTGGGAAGCAGATATTAGTGAAAATGATTAAAATTATTTAGCTAACTGTGGCACAGGCTTAAAATGTGAAGAAGAAAAAAACCAAGGACTTATCAAGTATTCAGAAGCTTCACACCTTTATATTAGACATTCTTCAAAAAAAAAGTATCAGAAATTGCTAAATAGATTAAGTGCTAAGTTGTATAATAAAAAGAAAACTTATTATGTCTTAAGAAATATTATTTTTAGGTCAGTGTCTAAAAAGTACCTCTGTAATATAAGAGATTTGGGAAGGAGAGGGGACACTGTGAAATGATGGAAAGATTATCAGATTTGGCTTTGGAAGACTTGAGTTTGAACCTTGGTTCTGCCACTTACAACTTGTATAACTTGGGACAAGTTATCTAACCTCTCTGGATCTCAGTTTCCTCATCTGTAAAATGAAGAAGTTGGATTAGGTGACCCCTAAGGTCCCAGCTCTAAATCATATGATTGCATAATGTAAAAAGCTATGGTTACTAGGTCTTTAACTAGATTTTTATACAGAACCTTTCATTAACAGTGTACAGAGGTCTACTCAAGTATACTTAGAATCATAGGATGTCAGAGTTGGAAGAGAACTTACAGGCCATTTCACTGACAGGTTATTTACTCTCTGAACCTCAGTTTCCTCATCTGAAAAGGGGAGAAATAATGCTTGCATTGTCTCCTGCACAGAGATATCATTAGTAATATACTTTGTAGACTGCTATCTAAAGAGCAGTTCTCAGTTTCATGATCATCATCATTACGAAGAGAAATAAGTCCCTTACTTTCTTCTATTTCATTGGAGCTAGGTCAGAATGGGAAAGTAGAATGAGGAGAAGGTCCAATTTCCATCATTGGTTGGTCTCAAAATTATAGAAAACTCTGAACAAGAGAAAAAAAATTACATATAATCTCTTGAACCTTGCCATGGTAGGGCTTGGTATAAATTCCCAAGGAGAAGCAGTTTCCAATCTCCCAGCTTAAATATTACTTTTAAAGACACAAACCATCTCCAAGCAAAATATTTGACATCTCTTCACAGATGCACTCATCTTTGTTTTTCATCCTCAGCAAGATAAAAGATCTCAGAATTCCCCAAGACACTCCTTTAAAAAAAGAGTTTTAAAAATCACATTTGTCTCCTTTGCGTTTTATGCAGGCTGGCAGGCACTGAGGGTATGTTCCCTCAAGAAGCTCAAAGGCAATCTCCTGACATGCCTCCCTCCAGCATCCAGGAACACTTATCTGATCATCCGTCAAACAATGCCACAAACACACAGAAATAAGGGGTCCTGATGGCCTAAAAGGCCAAGTGCAAAGTCATAGTTTGGGGGATGTGGCAGAATTGTTGCCACTTAAAAATTGTCCTTCATGTGCTAAACCTTCATTCCCGAACTAGGCCTTCATCTTACATTCCCCCAAACCAAAGGAGGAGAGATTAGCTAAGGTTTTTTTTCCCCTAGTGGATGAAAAGTCCTTTTATAGGCAATTCAGTACAATTAAACATTCCAATGCCAAAAATCCAGATGCATTTTGGGAAATTTTTCTGTTTTGCACAACTTGATAATTTTTTCATTTACCTTTCCTAAAGTCTTCTTAAGATTATTTTTCAGGATGAAAGCTTGGCCCACAAAGTGAATTTATCTAAACAGAAATGTGCAGCATAAATTGTTTAATATATTCCAAGATTTGGTGTCTCTCTTTTTTTAAGACAGCCACTCAGCAAAAAATAGATTTTAAGGAATGCCAAGTAGAGTATCCTGCTGACTGAGTCATCTTTACAAATAGTCATTCTATTTTCAAAAGAAGAATATATTTTTAATCATGTTTGAGCTGTATGTAGCATGAAAGCCTGCACATAGAGATTAATTACCATGTTTGCACTGTTAGTAACACAGGGTCAAGATTAATAATCTGTTTGGCAAATGTGTTTCTCATGGCGCACACAAGATTTCATTCTACTATATTCCACATTACTATCTGACAGTCCCTAAGGTTCACTATGTATTTGTAAGAAGCTTCTTCACTCCTTTCCAGAAATTGGAATGTTTGTGCTTCAATTCAAAACTTCAAAGACTCCTTTGTGCAAAAAATGGAAGCTGTTTTAGCAGACTTGTGGCATATTTTCCATAATCATCTTACAGGAAAATGTTTTGTGCCCAATTCTTACTATGAATCTAAGGTGTGCGTCCCAACCACATTCTGTATTTAGCTCTGTTCAGTAAAGAGTACCTCCCTCATTAGGTAGACTTTTGTACCATTAGCCAGCCTTTAGCTAGAAACCAAAGTAGCATCAGTTTCTAATTTCCACATGTATCATTCCTACACAGGGTTCATTTGTGATTCAGGTATGGATTGGACTAGTTGGCTGCTACGGTCCTTCCAACTTGGAGAGTCTATGAACACATGTAAAGAGCACAGAACATTAAACTAGGAGTAAAAGAACCTGGGATATATATATTTCTCAAGAATTAAATAGGGTGGAACCATAAAGGGAACCAAGCACCATTCATGACTTCTAATGGAGAAAAGAAACCAGGAAATGTGTGTACTCAGATGACGCACTGGAAAAGGAATCTGGTATCTTCTTTAAAAATATATCTATTACTAGTATTCCTGGATATACCACTGAATCATCAAATGACCCCAGGGGAATTCTTTAACTTAGAAATATTACATAACATCAATTTTCTCCAGTCTACTGGGAGCACATGGCCCCACTTTTATGAATGCTGTTTTTGGGCTCCTTTTCAAAATACTTTATTATTTATTAGTTATTAATTTCCAATCCATTCCTACAGCTCCTGAATAGTATTAGAAGTAGAATGGGTCAGGTTATGTTTTAAGGTGGGGGAGGGAACCAAAATCTTTGTACATTATGGGCCTCTACCGAACCCACTTCTAATCTTTGCCACCTATAGGCAGACCCTCTTGAGTCTAGGAACACATGTATTGAAGGATACATTCCAGTATAATAATAGATTTCCCTATGACTTTATTCATTTGGAAAAGTAGTCATACCATGTCATGTAGATTAACTTACAAATATTTTTTAGAGCCAGAATTCCCCACCAATGAATCTATTAGCTAGACACCTGTATGAGAGGAAATGTAAATGCTCTCAAATTCATGATTAATGAATACAAACAAAAGAAGATAGATTCAAGTATGTTATTGATTGTTAAATAGCAGAGAGTGACCAGCTTTTCTGCATTTCATCTCAATTAAAATACAAAAACAAAAAAACAGCATAACTGAGAAAGAAACTGCTAATGATGGAGGTTTGTTAAACATTGGAGTGGATTACTAAATTTCTTTCACTAAAGGGCTAGGGAGTGCAATGTACAGAATTCTAGGCCTAGAGTCAGAAATATCTGGATTCATATCCATCCTCAGGTACTTACCCTAGTGTAAGTGCCCTAGTCATTCTGAGGAAGTCACTTAACCTCTGTGTATCTCAGTTTCCTCAGGGAATTAAAAATAGCACCTCCCTCCCAGGGTTGTTCTGAGGATCAAATGAGATAATATTTTCAAAGCACTTGGAAAACATTAAAGTGCTATATGAATACTCATTATTATTAAAAAGAGGATAAATTTTCATCTTCTCTAGTATTGATTAAACTAGTTCAATAAACAGCAGGAAAATGCATTAGATAATTTTCCCCACACATTCTAATCTATTGATCCAACAAATTCATCAAACATTTCTTAAGCATCTACTAAGTCTAAGTGTCTACAAAGCACTATCAGAGTTTACATTCTACTTAAAGAATACAACATGAAAATGTAAGAAAACATGAATAGCTGAAAATATCAAAGAAGGTTTCGTCGAGGAGATAGCGCCCGAGCTGAGCCTTGAGGGAACACAAGGATGCAGAGAGGCTGAAACAAAGAAGGATTGCACTTCAGGCATAGGATAAGACTTGGACAAATGGACAGAGGTTAGAAATAGAATATTAAGTTAGGAGAACAGCTAGTTGTCCAGTTTGGCAGGAACAGAGAAAGATGAAGGTGATTAATGTGAAATAAGAGCGGAAATAGGCAGGACCCAGATTTGTGGAAGACTTTAAATAGTTAGAGAAGGAGATGGTACTTTGTCCTAGAAATAATAGGGAGCCATTGAAGGTTGTTGAGCAGGGGAGTATCAAGGTCAGACCTGAGCCTTAGGAAAATGATTTTGAAATCTCTGTTGAGAATGGATTGGAAAGGGAGTGAGATTGGAGAGAGAGAGACCAGTTAGAAGGCTATTATAATAGTCTCAGTGAGAGAAAACGAGAGGCCTAAACTAGGATGTCACCCATTTGAGTAGAAAAGGGATGGATGCAATTCACACCTCAATACCCTCTGTCCCTAATGCCCTTCTGCCATCTAATTGTAAATCTAGATACTAAAGAGCTGAGAACTTCTCACAGATCTCTCAATGTAAAGAGGGCATCCAAGTCAGTCATCTCTTCATTTACTACTTGGATACACTCCTGTGGGCTTGGTAACCCTCTCTCAGCCCCCACAGGGTACTCTCTCCCCTCTTTTATGCTTCTTTTTGTGCAATTGTCTTCCTCCCAGTAGATTGTGATGTTCTTGAGGACGGAGATTGTCTTCTGCCCTTCTTTCTATCCCCTGTGCTTAACACAGTGCCTGGCACACAGTAAGTGCTTAATAAATGCTTATTGACTGACTGACTACAGTGACCCTATGCTGAAGGAACTTTGGTCAAATAGTGTATAACTATATAAGAGTATGTGTAATTATATTGTTGAATTTTTTATTACACATGGAATCCTTGGGCACTGGACTGAATAATCACCATGATTATTTAGCTATTGAAAAAGCGTTTCATTGTAGTGGAACATAACTCTTATTAAGAACTGTTGGTTTGCAAAGTACCTATTGAGTGTGATGATAATAATATTATAAAGATTTTACATTATACTGTAGACATTTTGAGGAAATATCAGGCACTCAAATATATAGGAAGAAGGCCATAGCTGTCTAAAACTGTGGGCCATTTTTAAAAGCCCCAAAGAGCTAACTATTAAGTATTAATCCTTTGATTGCTTACCAGGCTAGGGAATGTTTTTAGAGTCTTTATGGTAAGAGAAGGATGGACTGAGGATGATACAAAAGGCCCTGGTAAAAGTAACAACGCTATTCTCAGCAGTCAGTGACCAAGTGCCCAAACCTTTTTCACTGATCACAGATCCAGTGGTGATAGCAGCAAGATTTAGTCATAGGGGACAGTCTATCTACCAGTACTATTACAAAGGATTTAACACGGTAAGCTATGTTCTTTTTTTAGAGAGACAAACCATTGATCAGGACATGGACCTTTCATATCCTAGATAGGAGATGCCACAAAAGGAATGTAAGAGTGACAAGGGACTGATGTGGAAAAGCCACGGAAGTAAGGTAGAGGCTTAAGGGAACCTCATTTGGCCTTGTTCACTCCCTGCAAATCTGGCACACTCTTGGAGTGCCCAGTGTTTATTGACTGCCCAGAATATGGAAGCCCTTAAACACTGCGATGCTGGGGAGTCAATATGGTGGCTTAGAGAGTGCACAGGACATCTATTTCATGTTCCTTGATACCCTCCGACATGAGGTGAGAAAAGCCTTTGATTTTGTTTCCAACTTTGTGTTTCTTTTGGAAAAGTTACTCCTGAGAGGGGATAATGAGAAGAGTGAGCACTTGTCAAGAAGATGGATGACTTTAGACTAGCCCAAACAGCCACTGGTTATTTTATAATGGAAGATAGAATTCTGTGGTCACATCTATCATTAAGTGACCAGCAAGGCCCTTATTAGTTAGAGTTGATACAATTGGTCAGGCAAATAGAGGCAAAAGTAGTGGACACAGTGAGAGCAGACAGAAGTGACATAAAAACCAATCCTCCATGGCTCCAGGCATGGGCCACTAAGATGGAAAAACCACTTTAATTAAAACAGCTCTCCATGAAGAAGATCTAGCCATGTCTGCTGGAAAACAAAGCAATGAGCAGAGTCACCCTCTCTAAGGGGAAAAAAAAAAAAGATGCTTGGATACACAATTCAAGTCCGTTTACTTTAGTAACTGTGCCAAGAGGTCACAAAGAGGCCAAAGTATCTTCTACTCTAGCTATGGGCTAAATCAACACATTGTGCTCCAGGAATTCAATCAATCAATAACCATTTATTAAGTGCTTACCATATGCCACTTACTAGCTAAGTCTTAGGGACACAGAGATGACAGTGAAAACAGTATCTGCCCCCAGTGAGCTTCTGGTGAAGTTAGAGGAAGACATCATGAACATACATAGGTAGTTGCTCATCCTTTGTTCTTGAAGAGGACCAATGACATCAGTAGGGTGATGTCTTGACTTGCAAGTATATTGTATTTAAGTGAGGCAGGGTTGTGTAAAGTCATCAGCCTCACTCTCGCCTCCAGAGTCATCAGAGTCCAGTGGCAAGACACAGGCCGGGACAACTGGCAATGGCCCCAGATGCAGTGGGAGATGTAGTGAGAGACCTTGGCCCTTTTAAGCTAAGGCCTTTCCCAGGTCTGAGGTGACCTAATCAGTGATTAAAGGCTAGGTAAGAATTAAGGCAAAAGATGGCCTAGTTTGACTTCACAAAATGGCACTGAAGTGGAGAGACTTCTGGATCTACCCTGGTATAGCAGGGTTCAGATTTTCTTTAATGCCTTCTGCCAGCAGTCTCCTCCATCTTTGTGGAAAGTCCAGCACAGGAGACAAGAATTGTTAGGGTATTTAGGTACTAAGCCACAGATCTATGAATTAAATGCTCTTTTTGAAATAGGCTACAATTGGTCCCCGTCAACATTGAAGTCCCAGAGAAACTTCCTGAGTCTAGAAATACTCTAACCATGGCCCTAAGGTCACACAGCTAATGTCTCAGGCCAGATTTGAATTCAGGTCTTCTTGAATCCAAATTCAGCACTCTATCTACTGCACCACCTCACTAGGAAAACAGTATGAATATATTTACATATATATGTATATGTATATATAATTTCAGGCAGGCACTAGCAAATGAGAGTATTATGAAAGGCCTCATATAGGAGAAGGCACTTGAAATGAGTTTTGGAAGAAACTGAGGATTTTAAAAAGTAGAAGTAAGGAAAGGCTGCTTTCCAAGGTCAGAATATAGCTTGCACAAAGGTAAGCATGTTAGTTTGTCTAGAATGTAGAGTATATAAAGAGAATTAATGAGTAATAAATAAGCTAAGGTCAGATTTTGAAGGGTTTTAAATAGAGGAGGTTGTCTGTGTGTATGTATATATATGCATACATATGTATATATTGTGCGTGTATATATACATATTTATATATACCCCCACATATATGTATATCCATATATATACTCACATTTATATATATATATATATATATATATATATATATATATATATATATATATGGCATAGTGGATAGAGCCCTGGGCTTGGAGTCAGGAAGATTCATCTTTTTGAGTTCAAATCCAGTCTCAGACACTTCATAGCTATGTGGCCCTGGGCAAGTCACTTCACCCTATTTGCCTCAGTTTCCTCATCTGCAAAATGAGCTGGAGAAGGAAATGGCAAACCACTCCAGTATCTTTGCTAAGAAAATGGATCAAAAAGAGTTGGATACGCTTGAATAACAATAACAATAAAGAACACTTTTATCTATCCTGGGTGAAATTGGTCTCTATCATTCACCCACAAGTAGCTACTTCCTGAATCTCATTAAAACATATTCATAGAAAGTATCATACATTTAAATAAATACAATGATGGGAGATAAGAGAAATCCATGTCTTCTGCCAGGCAAAAATTGGTAAAGGGAAGTGGGGATAGACAACATACTGAGAATTTGGTAATAATTCTCCAAAGTATCAAGAACTGGATGAGAAATAGTCAAATAACTTAGCCAAGGTCACATTGAAAGTCAGTTGAAGAGTTGGGCAGAGAGCCCAGGACCCTGGCTCCTTTTTGGACGTTTCAGGAAGCAGACCGCACTTTGACATTTAATCGGTGAGACATTTTGTTTGTGTTTGAGCATTTCCCTGCAATATTTGCAACCCAAACATTGTAGCATGGAGTCAGCGCTGGAGAAACTAGGAAGACAAACTGAGTGAAAGCCAAAGTGAGGGTCCCAGAGGAGTAAAGTGTACAATGAAAGCCAGCTTTCTACAGTAAATGGTGGCATAAATACCATCTTTTCAGTTAGTTTTTTTTTTTATTTTTTAATCTTTGATGTTCACAGAGGTCAAATCCCTTTGCAATCAATGCCATGATAATAAAAAAGGTTTCTGGCCCCCCTGCCAGTGATCTACTCACTTCAAACAAAATTGAATACAACAAAATGCCTTCAGCACCCAGGAAAAGATGCTGCAATGGGATCAAGCCTTTGGTGCCTCAGGAAAATTCCTTTTAAGAATATATTGGCTCTTTTTTATTGTTGATACTCTGACTCTCTTTAATGATATCTTTTCCAACAGTTTTAAGGGTCAAAAGAGTACTTGAAATTCAGAGAGAATCCCACTGGCAATTTTCCAGAGTCTAAGTATTAGTCTGAAGGTAGGAAAATAGAGCAGGCCTTAATGAAGGGTCCATAGTGGGCCTGTTTCTGGCTCTGGAGTCATTGGAAGATCCATGCCTTGCTTACTTGGTATGAAAAAAAATAATACACTTCCTTCAATAATTCTTCAAAATCAACATTACAAATAATTGAACAAATGTAGAAAAAGCACCTTATCAGAACATGCCTGTTTTGTTGCATCCTCTGTCATAGAAGATGGTATTGTGAGTGGTGTTGCTACTCTGAAGAATGTTCAACACTTAGGTGAAGCTATGCAAAGTTTGATCAGCAGAACCATTGGAGAATATATGGTGTCTGCAGCATATTATATAGAAATGAAGATATAAAAGGTAATACAATTTCAGAGAGCATCCCTGGGGAGGGGGAAATAGAGTCAATTGCTTTTTTTGTTTGGGTTTGTTATTTTATTTGGTTCTACTTTGTTGACAGAATTCATGGCACAGAAACTAAACTCTGGCTTACATGGACTGGTTTTCATATTAGAGGTGCTTTTCACAGACCTCGATTTTGACTTATGCTCCCACCCAAAGTTTCCCTTAGCAACATCAGAGTTTGATTTGAATCTAGGTGTCCACAAAAGGAAAAGAAAAGAAAAATAACCTTCATCTCCCATGCAAGCACATAGCCTAACAACATGTAGCAGGGGTTGGATTGGAATAAACCTCATGGAGATTGCATTGGGATAGGCCTGGAGGGACCTTCTAGTGAAGTGTGTGCTGAGTTCTCTTGGAGACTTCTGGGGACATGTGCTACTCAGCACTGAAGGACTTGGTTCTTTGGGATGACACTGCAAACCCTGCAGTGTCCCTTTGTAAAGACCAAAGGTATAGCCCAGGTATGTGAAGTATCTATGAATCATTCTCGGTGTAGTCTTAATGGAGGCAAGGAGAGTACACAGGGACGTACATTTATTAAAAAGCTAGCTTTGTTAGAAGAATTTAACATAATTCTTCAAAAATAACATACAAATTAGCAATCAAGGGGACTTTACTAAGCTACTTTAGGTCACACCCCCTATATTAATATATATGCCACCTTTCCAGGGATGTACACATAAATAATGAGGATGATGCATGCATTGCCAGAGTTAGCTCAGTATTTGGAGGCTTCAAAGGAAAGTGTGGGAGAGAAGAGGTATTAGACTGCGTAACAAACTGAAGATTTACAGAACCATTGCGCTGTGAAACCTGAACAGTCTACCAGTGCCATGCTAGGCAATTGAATCGCTTCCATTTACATTGTCTTAGGAAGATTCTGGCAGATAAGGTACCAAACTTTCAGGTCCTTTCTTGAATTAAACTGCCAAGCATTAAAACTGTCCTGCAGAGAGTGCAACTCCAATGGGCTGGTCACGTTGCTCAAATGCCAAATGTACATTTGCCTAAAAGACTATTTATATAAGAGAACTTATACAACGCAGGCACTCACATGATGGTCAGAAGAAGTGATACAAGGATACTCTCCAGGTCTCTATGTAGAACTTTGGAGTCAATTTCAAGACATTGGGAGACACTGACAAAGGGACCACCCAGCACGGCATGCCTGCATCAAAGAAGGCATTGTGCTATATGAACAAAGCAGAATTACAGTAGCTCAAAAGAAATGTGAGATATACAAATTTAGAGACATCTACCCTCCAAATGCTCATCTGGACTATTTTTGCCTGACCTGTGGTAAAGCGTTATAAGCTTGTATTGGTTTGATCAGCCAGTCAGACACACTGTACCTTGACTCCAACATAGTGATGTCATTTGGTTCTCTTCAAGAACAAAGGACAACTACCAACCATATACCACCTTTAGGGTTTTATGTAGGATTTCATTCTTTATTTTGCATGTTAGGTGAAAATTTTTGTTGATCATTATTAAGCTGATTTCAGTTCTTCATTGGATCTATTTCCTCTATGTGAGCATTTTCTCCATCTGTGGTAATCCCAAACCATCTATGCGTTCTTACTCTGAGTGATTCTCATCCATAGAACTTCCGCAGAGGATGTGTTCAGTTTGCTAGAGGCTTTCTTAATTAAAATAGCTATTATTTATATAGCACTTTAAGGTTTTCAAAACACTTCACAAATATTATCGCATTTAATCTCCACAACAACCCTGGAAAGTAGGTACTGTTATCGTCTCCATTTTACAGAAGGTGAAACTGAAACAGTCAAAGGTTAGGTGACTTGCCCTGGGTCTAAAGGTTTAAGGCTGGATTTGAACTATGGCTTTCCTGATTCCAGGTCCGGTGCTTTATCCAATATACCACCTAAGTGGTTTCCTTTAACTCTTTTTACATTTTGTAGGTAGCAGTGCAGCAAGTAGGTTCTCCATCCCTCAGCCTTGCCACGTACCTGGCATACTTCCATTTCTAGTTATACCTTTCCACAGTAATATCCCTTACACTATTTGTGGCATAGAAGTCAATTCTGGGAATATGCCATAGACTACTTATATCCACCAGACTTGTAATATATTATAGCCTACTTGTGCCAATCATATATCTTTCCATTGTTCCTTGGAATCACAACTTTGATTCTTCAGATTGTTCTAAGATTCACAGCATAGTGCACTCCTTGTGTTATTAAAAATAAATCAACAAACAAAAAAAAGATGGAGTTTTGTGTCCAAGAAAGCAGCTTAAAATTGCTTAAAGCACTGAACAAAATCTCAAATGCAATCCAGCCCACTCTTTCCCTCCTACTCAATTCTGAGTCCGATTCATTTTTCATCTGCAATGACTATTAATCAACAATCATTTATCAAACGCCTACTATGTGGCAGGGAAGTGCTAGGTGCTGGGAATACAAATACAAAGAATTTAAACAATCTTATTCTCAAGGAGTTTAACTTCTATCAAAAGAAATAGACGAATATCTCTCTAGTACGTCAGAATATACTAAAAACAATGAAATGACTGTACAATTGCAAATCATAGTCTGTGCAACAAAAAGGTTTTATCCATCTAGCTTTTCCTGTATGAGTCACTAGACTGATCTCTTAGCAATTATCATGGATTTCATTGAGGGGCCTATGTAATGTCCTGGGACACTGATACGATCAGCACAGTATCATCCACAAACAGGAGCATCTGCAGAACCTCAATATTTACAGAGCATCCTTCTTGCATTTGAATCTTGTGCAAGAAATCCTCCATGATGGTGGCGGACACCTTTAGAGAACATATACCTCTGATGTACAGAGCAATGTTAATAATCACAGGGTCACTGAACAGACATATTGAAGTGGTCGCATTTATCAGAAATTTGACATGCTCTTAAAATGCAAGTGAAGATCCTTATTGGAGGAGATTTTTGAAGACTGTATTTTGCTCTGCTGAGACTAGGGGGTTTTTTGTTTTTGTTTTTGGTTGTTGTTGTTCTGTTGTTGTTGTTGTTGTTGTTGTTTTGTAATCACAAACAATTGTGCAGAACGGTCCTCTACTCTCCTCATCTTTTGGTTAATTTTATGACTATAAAAATGTGGTCAGCTTTAGAATTTCACTTACAAAAGTCTGTGTTCCCTCCAAATAATGCCCTCAGTTCATTTAGAACTCATAAAGATTTGATAAAGTTAAGAAAGTAGGCAAATGGATTGGTATTTACTGATGTTCTCTAGATTGCCTTTTTGGGGTATTAATTTAGTCAATGATTGTCTTCCCCCCCAATCTTTTGGTTTCTTCCTCTTCCTGAATTATCTTGTGAAATGATTACACGATGTTTTGAAGATTGTATTGCTTCAAGCATGAATTTCTTCAGTGTGTACTTGGTCTGGTCCATCCAGTCATCTCTAATTTATCTTTCTCAGTGTCATTTCTACTTCTTAGATTGACATATGGGGAACTGAGGAATTAGGTTCCAAATGTGGTGGTTCCTCTGTCACTGAAGATAAAAATAGATCACTATAGAAACTTTGGAAAATCTGGTCAATTTTATTTCTAATTATTGTCCTCCTGCCAGTTTCAGCTACGAATGCCTTTGGGATAATGTGGTTCAGTTGGGTCTCATCCCCAGCTTTCTGTAGATATTGTTGTTTATTCTTCTATTTCCACCCATTTTATGAGGTGATGCTGCTCATAATCTTTTGCTATCCTTTATAATTTTTTTTACAAATGAGCTCATGTTTAAAACTAGTGTTACTCTTGGCTTCTGTCTTTCTCTACCTGATAAGGTGATGAACGTGTATACTGGCTGAGCAGTTTTCTGGCTTCTTCTGGCCTCTTCATTGTAGCAACTGTTTTATGTCAGTTAAATTTTTGAAGGTAGTGTAATATAACGGAAGGAGGTGAATTAGGGGAGAAGTGATCAACTTGAGGAGTTGACCAATCAACCTGATGAGATTATAGACATAGACCATTATTTGGAGGCAACTGATAGGTCATAGTGAACTCTAATGTTAGGGTGATTGAGATTAGCAGCTCTTCTTCTTGGTCTATAAGCAAGCACACTTTTTTTGCCTTTTACTTTGTATCTTCTTCAAGAGTACACTTGGGTGATAGAGCGTGGTAGGTTAGGATTTCTCAATCTCCAACCCCCGGAGCAGTAACACAACCAAAGCATGTAACATCTGGAGTGCTTTGTGTTTCTGTATTTATTCATGGGTTCCTGTGAGTCCTTAGTACCTCATGCTCTTTCTGTGGGGTGAAATAAAAACCATGCCATGCTCCAAACCCCAGCATACAGTAAGTGTCTGTTTGGGAGCTAAGGACCTTCACCCACATTTGGAGAAACTTAGATACAAACTATAACGAAGCTTAATTATAAAGATTTTCCTGGGTTAACTCCAGGTGGGGACAAAGAATGAAAGAGAAAAACTAACCCTTGAGAGTCAGTCCCTTAGACTGCGCACTGTTTGTGTGAGTCTAGAATCCTTGGGGACAGGGAAGAAAAAGTGGACGAAATAGACCATGAAATATAGACCACAATTAAGCATATAATTTTAGCTTTTGGTTTTTCTTTAAAAGAAGTTCTGTCTATTCACAGTCTAAGAGCAGTTCTGTCTTTGAACACTAATCCATTTCAATTCCTGATGCTTTTACCCTATGGCCATTGCTCAAACATCTTACTTGGGGTATTCAAGTGTCTCCCAAACCTTTTACCTAGGTTGCCAACCCTTTGTCCCTCAGTCTGCAAGACTACAATCCTATGAACCCTATCTTCCTGGATCCATGGTACCTGCTCCTCCCAAGCTAAGTTCACTTTCTGAACTTTGAAATTTGATTGCCTGCATCCTTCACCTTAGCTAACATTTTAGACATGAGTCGTGGGCTGCCTGACTTCCACTAGTTGCCAGCTGCTTCCACAAAGATGTAATCTTGAGTCCTTTGTGTTTATGGTTAACATGTTATACAGTGGTGATAACTCAATTTATAATGATTTTTTTGTAGCTTTCCCTTTTCATGTCATAGACTACTATATATAAACTGCATTTACAAAGAATCCCTCAATCTATGATGATTACTTTTCCAGAATGACCAGTCTGCCACTGCAGTTCTCCAGTTGTAATGGCTCTCCTACTTTATTGGAAGCTGTGCCTCAGCTGGTCATTCTGCTCCTTCTGCAATTGAGCTTCCTTGGATTGCTCTTCTCTAATCTTCCACGTTGTATCTATTTCTGGATCCTGCACTAAAAGAGAATTCAAGCCAAGATTTCCAAGGAGGCATGCTGATTTTCTTGATTTGCTTTTCTCCCTGTCAGCACCTTCTGAGACAATTTTCTGCCCCAGTAACAGAGCTCGTGGATAGTTTGGTATTCTGTGTTGCCATTTAAACCATGGACTTCATTTGAAGATCCTCTGTAGCTCTCTTGTATAGGACCTTGGCCATCTTCAAACTCATTGTGAGTCTGTAGTGCCAGGGTGCGTAATAAATGTTCCCAGTCCCTTTTTATGTCTTCTTGAGTATGTGCTTCCAGAATATAGTCATGAACAGAAAGATATTCTTGGATGATGCTTTCAAGGGTTTTTAATGATACTTCTAGTTGGTCTAATTGTAGGCATTTCCTGGAGGACTAAAAGTAGACTAAAACAATGCTTGATCTCCTTTGATGGGAATCAGTTGCAGCAGCCAGTGATGAGGGTAAATTTTTCGAATAAAGGTGTCATGAAAGGCAAAGGAGGCAGAGGAAAAAAAAAAGCAAAAACAAAAATAACTGAGGCTCATGCTATAGGCCAAAGGACTATCTCCACAAGCATGTTGATTTGTCTATGTCCCTGCTTTCATAATTCTAAAATGTAGTTGATAGAGCCCCAAAATTATGCTAAATGTTGACATTTTTCCCCTTCACCACCACCAGGGGTTAATATTTTTCATGAAGAATATTGGCAAATTATTTTCCATGATTATACTATAAAACAAGCATATAAACTTTCTTGCACTGCAAAAACAAATCTAAACCTTCACCATGAATTGCATGAGGGCATTGTCATCTTTTGCAGGCAGTGTTCATTGGTATAGGTGAAGTCTCATAGCCTCACTTTCAAGAAATAACTAATTAGAGTTCAGTTCTTATTGGTGGATGCCATTTGGAGCAATCTGACAAACTCAGACCAGTTTCCTGTTCCTTCTCACTAACCACAGGAAAATATGTGCTGATAGGATCACAAAGTATTACTACTCTTCTAGGAATATCCAGTCAGTCAATAAACTGAAGTCAACAAAATTATGTGCTTACTACTGTGCTAAGCACTGGGAAAACAAACACAGTCCCTGTCCTCAAGGAACTTACATGCTAATTGGGAAGACAATATGTAAAAGAAAACTGAAATGAAAGACTGGGGAAGAAGGTACTCAGTGCAAAGGTGTGATGAAGTCCAGAGGAGTGTGGTGTGGTGGGAAATGAAGAAATGGCTGGCCTGGGTGTCATCCTTATATGGAAGTTGTGGGAGCAGCCTCCAACCAGAGGGAGAGTTCTCTGGGGCAGAGGGTACTCCAAGGTGTGAGTTTGTGAACATAAGAACAGAACACAAGAACAGAACAATTAATGTTTCCCTAATGCCTCTCCTTCATGGACAGGCTCAGACAGAGATACACAAATTCATTTTAACAGGCAAATTGAGGAAATTGATTCCAGACCAAAAGCAGGGAATTCCATGAGTCACAGTCCTGTATGACCATACCAGCTGGAAAGTGTAACCCAAGTTCTTGCTGTTCAGTAACATCTGTCTCAACTGTCTCAGGATCCTAGATTCAAAGCTGGAAAAGGTCTCAGAAGTGGTGGAGTTCATCTCCCTTTTCAAACGGGGATACTGAGGACCAAGAAGGTGAAATTACTTATCCAAGGACCCACAGATAGTGAGCTTAAAAGTTGAACCCAAATCACATGAATCTAGAGATTGTGATCTTGATTGTATCACCAGTGTCAGATGGTCTCTGATGCTGATTTTTATGAACTAAGGCTAATTGTGTCTAATGGCATCAGTAATCAATAATTTATTTCAGTTGCTATACCAAGGTGAATATTACTCCTCTGCTACATGCCTCCCCATCTTTCTTGGCTTCTGTGAGTCTGACACTTGGATCCACTGAGAGCAGCTGCATAGTGGGTGTAGTTTTCACTGCGTGGGCATAGATCTGTTTAATTCCCATTAGATGTACAAATTCTAGAGCTCTGGAGTTGTAAGAAACTCATTCTTAATCAATCAATAAGCATTTATTAAGTCCTTACTATGTGCCAATAAAACTTTCTTATATTCATTAAAGAAACAAATTTCATACTTTGTGAAAGGATTGCTCAAGAGAAAGCTGTTTATTGATACATCAAATAATATATGGTAAATCTTTAAGTCAATTGTTCACTTAGCTAGGGACTACAGCAATGTGGCAAAATCATACATTACAAAGTGATTGAGGAGATCCAGTTCACTCTTGGGACATCCAGGTGGCTCAGTGGATAGTGCACTGAGCTAGGAACCAGGAAGACTTATCTTTCTGAATTAAAATATGGCTGTGTGACCACACATTTAATAAATTTATGAGCTGTGTGACCCCGGGCAGGTCACTTCACCCTGTTTGCCTGAGTTTCTCATCTGTAAAATGAGCTGGAGATGAAGTGGCAAACCACTCCAGTATCTTTGCCAAGAAAACCCTAAAGGGGTTTTGGGACAGCTAGGTGGCACAGTAGATAGAGTACTGGACCTGAAGTAAGGAAGGCTCATCTTCCTGAATTCAAATCTTGCTTCAGACACTTGCTAGCTATGTGACTCTAGCCAAGTTACTTAACCCTGTTTGCCTCAGTTTCCTCATCTATAAAATAAACTGGAGAAGGAAATGGCAAACCACTCCAGTAACTTTACCAAGAAAATCTCAAATGGGTTTACAAAAAGTCAGACATGACTGAAAATGACTGAACAAGAACAAATTCACTCTCATCAATATTTTGCTACCATCAGGGAGGCAGAACAGTTAAATTGGGACAAGAAGGCAGTAGTTACTGTCCTAAGGAGGATAACAGTCACTATCTCACTGAGCTGTGAGTTGGCAACTGATAAAAGCAAGAGATTCAGAACATCTGGGCTAGTCTGTGCTATAGGCTGACCCATCATCCTGTGAAGAATCATTTGGTTTGGAAAGAGGGAGATTAAAAGAATCAGATGAGACCTCTTCAAAGAGGAACAGTGATGCCAAAGGGATCTGGTATTCTAGAGCATCTCTGAATTCATCTGTATCATTGTATGCTGCTGGGAAAGATTTGTGTGCTGAACTATGCTAGCAGTACCTCTGCATATACAGCCTCCTCCCTCAATGAGTAAACTTATCTCCAAAACTTCCATTTGAGAAGGTACCAATGCCAGTCACATTCATTTTAAACCTAACTTAGTCTGTGACTCTTCAGAATACTCTTTGGTGATTCCATGACTCCACCTTATCTTCTATGCTTGCTCCCCACTTCCCACCCACCCTCACCCTTTCCAGCTCTGTTTATATGTTGTCTTTCCCCATTTGAATGTAAGCTCCTTGAGGGCAGGGATTATTATTTTTTCTTTCTGCTTGCATTTGTATTCCTCAGATAAGGACAGTTCCTGACACATGGTAAGGGTTTAATAAATGTTCTATAAGGAGGAAGGGAGAGAATAGGCATTTACTAAGCTCCTACTCTGTGCCAGGCACTAAGCTAAGTGCTTTAAAATATTATCTCAGTTGGTCTTTGGCATTCAAGAGTTCCACTGACCCCTTTTGTTAATTATCTGCTGGCATGATTAATTATCCAGAAATTATGTCTTCCCCAATGGGAAAGGGCACAGACCACTACTGAGCAGACCTGGAACTGAAAACCTTCTCATGTCTCCTCAGTACCTGCCTTAAATCTCAGCTGGTAGACCTGAAAGCCAAGGGGTATTGGAAGGAATTGATGGACGCAACGAGGCCAGACATTGTGATCAAGGACTAGTTTGCTGCCAGAAATGACTGTGGTTGCACCTACTGTATCTGTGTGAAACTGTTGTTAGATAACTGTGAGGTCTTGGCTGACTTTACACCAGTCCCTGTGTACATCGAGCAATAGAGTGGTGCCGAATGGAAAAAGGTGTCCTACACATTCTGCAACTACCCACCTCCCCCAAGAGTCTGTTACATACACTTCCTGCATAGAGGCAAAGATATTCAGTTCTGGGCTGGCAGGTGTGGCCTGAGTGTCACCAATAGCAGCATCATCATCAGCCTTGAGATCACTAGGAAACCTAGTCCTGCAGAAGGGGAGGACCCTTTCAGGAGACAGCCTGAGACCCTCACAGCAAAAACTAAGAACATCAATTAGGGAATGGCAAAACAAGTTGTAGTACATGAATGTAATGGAACATTACTGTGCCATAGGTAGGGATGGATATGAAGAATTCAGATACTTACATGAATTGATTCAGAGTGACACTGAATAGTTGTGTGACTCTGGGCAAGTCACTTAACCTCTGACTGTGGATAGGGGTATAGTTCATGATCAAACAAGACAAAGAAAAAGGTCATGGGGGGTAAAATGGACAATTTTTATTATATTGAATTAAAAAGATTTTGTACAAACAAAACCAATACTGCCAAAATAAGAAGAAAAGCAGGAAACTGGAAGGGAAATTTTACAGCAAGTTTTTTTTTATAAAAGTCTAATTTCTCAAATATATAATGAACTAAACTAAATCTATAAAAATAAGAACCATTCCTCAATTCATAAATGGTTAAATGATATGAACAGGCAGTTTTCAAAAGAGGAAATCAAAGCTATCAATAATCATACAAAAATGTTCTAAATCATTAATAGAGAATTACAAATTAAAACAACCCTGAGATACCCTTTCACACTTATCAAATTGGCCAAAATGACTGAAAAGAAAAATGACAAATGCTGTAGGGGTTGTGGAAAATACTAATGCACTGCTGGTGGAGCTATGAATCAGCCCAACCATTCTGGAGAACAATTCAGAACTTTGCCCAAAGGACTATGCAACTGTGCATACCCTTCGACCCAGCAATACCCCTACTAGGTCTCTACCCCAAAGAGATCAAAGGAAAAGGACCCATTTGTACAAAATATTTATAGCAGCTCTTTTTGTAATGGCAAAGAATTGAAAACTGAGGGGATGCCCATCGAATGGGGAGTGGCTGAACAAGTTATTATATAGGAATGTGATAGATTGCTTTTGCACTTTAAGAAATGATGAAGGAGATGGTTTCTGAAAAACCTGAAAAGGTTTATATGGTCATACAAAGTGAAGTGAGCAGAACCAGAACATTGTACACAATAATAGCAATATTGTAAATGAAAATCAACAGTGAAAGACTTAGCAACTCTGATCAATACAATGATCCACAACAATTCCAAGGGACTCATGGTGAAAAATACTATCCACTTCCAGAGAGAATTGATGGACTCTCAATGCTGATTTTTTCTCTTTATTTTTCTTGCTTCCTTCCCCCTCCCACACACACAGCATGACTAATGTGGAAACATGTTTTGCATGACTTAGTATATATAATAAGCATTGTATTTCTCTACTTCTCAATGAGTAGGGGACAGGGTGGAGAGAGAGAGAATTTGGAACTCAAAAATAATTTTTTAATGAGAAATTAAATTAGAATTTAAAATTTAAAATTTAATTTAACTTTAAAAAGAGAAATTAAAAGATTTTTTTCTAAAACAACAAAAATAAAGGGTGGGGAAAACCACCACCCTTTGCAAAAGATCCAGAGATTGAACTCTGAAACACTGGGAGCAACTTTTGGGAGTTAAGACTTCCTCAGAGAGGAAGGCCCTGCTGCTGGAGCCTAATCGCAGGCTAGAGACATTTTCATATTTCAACTTCCCAACTTTGACTTTGAATAATCAAAATCAATAAGCTCTTTTGTTTCTACAATCAAAAAATATTATCTCAGTTGATTCTCACAATAGCTTTTCAAAGTGGGTGTTATCCTCATCCTACACTGGAGAAGACTGAAGCAGGCAGAGGTTAAATAACTTGCTCAGAATCATATAGTAAGTGTTTGAGGTTGGATTTGACCTTAGGTTTTCATGATTCCAAACCCTATAACATATTCATCATGCCACCTAGCCATTGCACAGAAAATTTCATTCTCGTTCTCTCTCTCTCTCTCTCTCTCTCTCTCTCTCTCTCTCTCTCTCTCTCTCTCTCTCTCCCCATTCTCCATCCATCCATCCATCCGTCCATCCATCAATCTATGTATCTACTTGCTGCCTAAGGTCTTGGGCACTGGGAACTCCAAAGGGTTTGGGAGATAAATGATTCTGTGTCATAAGTCAATGGCATCTGTGTTCTTGCCAACATCTATTTTCTTGGGCAATCTATCAAAGTTTGTAAGACCACAGCAGGCAGAGGTTTCAGGACCAGTTTGGGGGTTTGGGTTTTTGTTTGTTCGTTTGTTTTTCACCTTAATATACTTCATAGAGGGATAGAGGGGCAGGAAATTCAGAAATATCAGTTATTGACATTCATGAGGCAATCTTCACAAACTCTAGGAGATCACACTGGCCAAATCATTTAGTCATATCTGATTCTGTTATAGACTCAGTCCACAATTTTTCAGCATTATAGATAGAGCTTTTAGTCTCAGAGATAATAGGTATTTTTTAGTGCTGTATGAGGTAGGCTAAGGCATGCAATCTGTAATTCTTTTTCCCCTCTGTAAATCATCTAACTTTACTACTCTTAATAGAAACTACACACGGGCAATCAAAGTAAAATTACATATTTGAGTTGCAGAGTGGTGAAACCAATATCCTACTGATTCTCTAGAAGTAAAAGCAACAAAGTTAGCTTGTGCTCTTTGTGTGGATGAGTCCTCCCCAAGGCTATTTGACACTCAGCTTTTATATGTGTGACTAAATAGCCATAAAACTTTTACTAGGCTATTAAAGCTTAAAACTGCACTAAGAATTTTGGGATACACTGTATATTCACAACCAGCTTATATCTTTATGGGTACCTCAAATGTAGTATGGTGTAGTACAAAGGGCATTGAGTTTTGAGTTGGAGGAACTGACTATGGGCATTTGCTTCATCATTTTTAAAATGAAAGGGTTGGAAAAATTGAATGATTCTATAAAATACTGCCCCTGAATTTCCTTCATTTGATAAAAGTTAGATATTGGTTTATTAAAGGGTAGTGGGACACTTATTGATATTCTTATTAAGGTGCCCCAAATACTTACTATACAACCATTCAGGCTTTGAGTTACCCCACATGGATTGTACCTAGCAACCCTTTTACATTGCTTTTTATAAACCTGAAATATGTGGAAGTTTAATATATGTGTGTCAAGGAAAATATTTTCCAGCCCTTGAAGTTAGGCAATGTCATGATCAATTGACTTATCTACTGATATTCCTATCTATTACAAAGTAAGTTATATCTGACAGAATCACACAATCACAGAGCTGGGTTGGGTATAGTAGCATATGATTGTAATTCCTGCCATTAGGGAAGCCTAAGGCTGGTTGGATCAATTGAGTTTAGGAGTTCTGATCTATAGTAGGACTAAAATTGATTGGGTGACCAAACTAAGTCTGACACTAATATGGTGAGCCCCTGAGAGTGGAAGGCTACTAGGTTGCCTAATGAGGGATGAACTAGTCTAGGTCAGAAAAACAGAACAGATTAAAGCTTTTGTACTGCTTAGCAGTAGGCTCAGGCTCATGAGTGGGGCAGCCTAGATGAGATAGGGAGACTCTATCTTAAAAAAAATCTAAAAGCTGAAAGGAAAGGTCCTCAAATACTATCATTTCTACTTCTTCTCTCCAAGCTACATACCTCAGTTCTTTCAATTCAGTATCTAATGTGAATATTCTTTTCATCAATGCATAATGCAACAAATGAATATCTTCTGATACTATGTAGTTCCCCCACAGATTTTCCATAGAAGGTCCACCCAAAGTGATGCACCCATATGCTGATTCAGTGAATTGGCTGACTATTTGCATACTATATTTTTCAACAACAGGTATTTTTCATCTATTTAGCTTTCTTTTGTTAGGCCATTTTTTCTTGAACAATCACAGATGTCAGTAAGGAAGCCATGTAATACTTGCAGACATGATGAATTCAGCACCATGTCATCTATAAACAACATCTGGATTGTCTTGACATCTATGTAAAATCCCTCTTTCATCTGGACTATATAAGTCAACTTCCATGACCATGGCAAACACCTTTTGGCAAGCCTACACTGTCCTGTTTGTTTTATATCCTGATGGACATCAATAATCAGAAAACTTATCTCTGTGGTTGCATACATCAAGGAATTTTGTATTGTTCTAATATATAAATAAGAGGTTCCTTGTTGGAAGAGATACTTCGAAACTGCATGTTTTTCTGTTGGGTTATATTAATGAATACAGTAACACCTTGCATTATCTCCATCTTTCAAGTTAATTGTGATCATAAAGATGAGAACTTCTGTGAAACATGAAGGGACATATACCTTCAACAATCTAGCACTGACCTCAAGAGGTATACAATTAGTAAATTAGAAGGTGGTAAGATGAAACATATCTTACTCTCCCTTTAATAGTTAATAGGGGAGCTTGTATTCAATACAATCTTGTTGTTCAGTTGTTTTAGGCATGTTCAACTCTTTCTGACCCCGTTTGAGGTTTTCTTGGCAAAGATACTAGAGTGGTCTGCCATTTCCTTCTCTAGCTAATTTTGCAGATGAGGTAACTGAGGCAAATAGGTTTAAATTACTTGCCAAAGGTCACACAGATAGTAAGTGTCTGAGACTAGATTTGAACTCAGGTCTTCCTTACTCCAGGCCCAGAGTTCTATCCACTTGGATACCTAGCTGCCCCTAATACAACCCACCATTGGTAAATTTATTATCACCCAGTCCTCCTCCACTCTACCCTCTGAGGTAGCTGGTGGTACAATGGACTTGGAATCTGGAAGATTTGAGTTCAAATTCAGCCTTAAGTATGTACTATCTGTATAACCCTGGGCAAATCACTTAACCTCTGTTTGTCTCAGTTTCCTCAACTGTAAAATGAAAATAATTATAGCATCTACCTTTGTAGGTTGTTCTGAGATATTTTATATATACATATATACATATACATATGAGATATTATTTGTAAAAGCACTTAGCATGGTGCCTGGCACATAGTAGGCACTATATAAATACTTATTCCCTCCTTTCCCTCCCTTCTACTGTAATCCCTGCTATGCAAGCTTACTGCCCATCCCTTCTTGCTCCAGACAACAGCCACAGAAACTGAGTATCAAAATAAGCTAAATACAAAACCATGTGCAGATATCCATATCTATATCTAACTGATAAATAAACATATACATAATCCATTTTTACTGCTAAGAAAAAACAATGAAAAAGGTTTGGAGGCTAGTATTATAAGGAATTATTATGACACGCTATCTGTCCCTTTCCCATATTTTCTTCAAAAGTATTCTTCCCATGTGTGCAGATCAAACATATGTATGATTGTTCTTGTAATATTTTATAAAGATGAGAAAGTAGGCATGTGTATCAGTAGTTATTAATGCTCTAACAATACTTTTTTTTGTTAATGCCATCTGTGATTTTTTTTTCATCCCCTTGTATCTTACCATCTTACTTTCCCAACCCCTAGCCCTCACTACACCCCACCCCCCAGATATATTGACAAGTGATTCTTTAAGGCCTTCAAGAGAATGTCACTTCCAGATGGATATTCTGTGTGAACTCATTTGGATATCTCTTTGATAAGGTATGAACTTTCTTTGTCTTGACTAACACCACCTAGATGAAAAAGTTAATAAGTCCTTATCAGTCAGTTAGCACATCATTACTGATTAATACCTGAGTTCTACCCTTGGAGTTAATCATCAAAAAAGAGAAAAGCAGACTAAGAGAACCATAACAGAAAAGGATAAAGAACTGCTAGTTGGACCCACAACAGTGTCTAATTCTCCTGAGGGAAGCCTGTATAGCCAGATGGCTCTATAGCTCCTTTGGGAGCTGTATACTTCAAGAAGCCACATGGCCCCTGAAAAGAATAAATTACTTGGCCCCAGAGATGTTGGCAAACAGAGGTAGCAGGAATTAGCAAGAAGTTCCTGGACAAAGCCAGGATCATTAGGGTACTGGGAGCAGAGAGCAGTGGAGGGGCAATGACTAAGCAACAGAGTTCTTTCATCAAGAATTTTAGACTCTTGGGGGCAGCTAGGTGGTGCAGGGGATAGAACACCGGCCCTGGAGTCAGGAGGATCTGAGTTCAAATCTGGCCTCAGACACATAACACTCGCTAGCTGTGTAACCCTGGGCAAGTCACTTACCCCAATTGCCCTCACTCAGAAAAAAAAAAGAAGAATTCTAGACTCTTGTCCAAAAGAGGGCTATCCAGATGAATGGGGAAATTCTAGGACCAAGGAGGAGCAAGCCAGGACCCTGCCATCAGCATTGTTATAAGTTATAAAGACTAAAAGTCAAGAAAGAGGAGTTGACTATCTAGCAATCATGACTGCTTTCTCTAGTCATTTGGGAACATGGAAGGGGACCTGTAATTTTAGGGTAGAAATGTACCTCTGGTAAAATCTTCATGGTAGGGAAGGGGGGAGGTCATTGTAGAGTATATGCAGTCAAGTTAGAGCTTTAGCAAGATTTTGACAAAAAAATTGATAAGGTTTTATGGTTTTCTGTAGAACAAATGGAAAGATTAAATTAAATTGAAATAAATACAAAGTTTTATGTTGTTGTTGTTTGGTTGTATACCCTTATGGGTTTTTTTTTTTTTTAGCAAAGATACTGAAGTGGTTTGCCATTTCCTTCTCCAGCTCATTTTACAGATAAAGAAACTGAGGCAAACAGGAGTAAGTGACTTGCCCAGTCACATAACTAGTAAGTGTCTGAGGGTCAGTAAGTGTCTGAGAGGTATCTTCCTGAATCCAGGTCCAGTACTCTATCCACAGTGGCACTTCCTAGCTGCCCAATTATAAAACAACAGTGTTTTGTAATTGGGTAAAAAAATTTAATTTCACAAGTAAAAGATGGTAGAGGTGTGGTTAAACATCAATTCTTTTGAAAAACATTTGGAGGCTTTAGTGGATTGTAAGCTCAGTGTGACTCAACAGTAAAATGGCAACTAAGAAATTTAATATAGATTAGATCCATAGAATTGGCAATATTAATATAGTATTAAAGATAGTATTAAAGTAGTATTACTATTACTTTATATTAATATTAATTAATGCTATATTATATATTATATAAATTCAATTACATAATATTAATACTATATATTAGCCTATTAATACTACTACTAGTAGTAATATAATGTGTGGTATTAAAGATCTTAAACTGTATTAAAAAAACTGGGTGGTGCAGTGGATAGAGTAACAGGCCTGAAGTCAGGAAGACTCATCTTTATACGTTCAAATCTGGTGTCAGACATTTACTAGCTATGTGACCCTAGGCAAGTCACTAAACCCTATCTGCCTCAGTTTCCTCATCTGTAAAGTGAGCTAGAGAAGGAAATGGGAAACTACTCCAGTATCTTTGCCAAGAAAACCCCAAATGGGGTGACAAAGAGTCAGAAACAACTGAAAAACAGTAACACCAGCAGTCCCTCTCTACCCTGGTCAAAATATGTTAAAAGTCTTATGTTTAGTCAGTTTTGGGCGCCATAAGAAAAATATTAATAATCTGGAGGGTATCTAGAAGAGGCTAATTAGGATGATGAAGGATCTTGACAACATGATTTATGAGAAACAATTGAAGGTACTGGGATGTTTAATCTGGAAAAGAGAAGATTAGATGGGGGGCTACATTATGACAACTGTCTTCAAGTATTTGAAGGGCTATCACTTGGAAGGAGAATTATACTTAGTTTCGTCAATAAAAATAAGGAGTTTGGGCAATGGCATGCTAGTAAATATTTAACAACTGGCTCTCTGGGATAGGAAGGAATATACATATAACACACTTTAAAATGAATTAATATTTTCTCTTAAATCTAAACAATAGCAAAACAATAAACAAATCCCTGTTTTGTAGCATTTTCCAATTTTCACAGTATAAATGCTCACATTGAAAACTTAATAATGAGCTCTTACAAGTAAGTTAGAGAGGAATCCAGCATACTGAGTAGGAGTGCCAAAAGGAAAATTCAGGCCTGACGTGAGGAAAGATCTTCCAACAATTCTAGCTCTCCCCAAGTAAAATGGGCTGCCTCGAAAGGCAGTGGGTTTCTTCTCAAAATGAATGTAAGTAAAAGCTAGATAACCACTTAGTGATTTTCAAGAGAGTTTCCCTTTTCAGATCAGATTTGGACCAGATGATCTTTGAGGTCTTTTCCAACCCTGAAATAATTTGGGATTCTCTATGAACATTTGGTTGGAAGTAGTGATCACCAAGATCAATATTTTTGCCTTTTTTGTTTCCTATTTTTCAGCATCGATAGCCCATTTGAATAGGTCAGACTGACTTCGTTGTAATTACTTTTGGTATCCCCTCATCTTTAGCTTTTTTCTTATTTTGATGTTTCTTTTGACCTTTCTTCTAAATCATCAATGGTCTAATTTCACACCAACTATCAATTCAGATATGACTCCTACATCAGCAACCAGTTTTTTCCTGTCTGGTAGGAGACAGCTAATTTCATTTTTTTTTTTTTTTGCAGTGCTTGTCCCCTGACTCTTCTCTGGAAGGAAGTGTTCATAACAGCTAAGCATGAGGTTTTGTAGTCATCTATAAGCCTTTTGGCCCCTTTTTTCTCCAACCTGAGTCATCTTTTCCAGCATACTTTTTACCCTACTCTTCTATGCTCACACGCACATTGAAGTAATAGATTATTAAAGCTTATATTGAGTAGAATTCAGGCTCATTGAGGGCAAGAACTTTTTCCTTATTTTTTTTTTTGCCTTGGTATCCCCAGTGCCTTGTGCAGTGCACAGTACATAGTAAGTACATACTTAATAAATGCTTGTTGAGTTGAGGGGAAAAAATCCCCACCAATAACAAAATAGATAGATTGACTTGTTTAAGCAGAGTTGATAAGCGTCTTGGTAGAATTTCTTATTTTTTTTCATTCCCTGCAAACAGATGTTGGCACTTAAGCTATAATTAACTTCAAAGAAACTTTTTTTGCTTATACTCATCCTGATTCCTAGAAAAAAAAATGAGATGACCAAGTGTTCCAGGAATTGGGTGCACAGTGAAACTATCTCCTCCAGTTCCTTTTTGCCTCTCCAAGGAAAACCTATGTCAGCCCTCCATTTAGGTGCAATTTGCTTTTCTCTTCTGGCTTCATATGTCACAAAAATATCAAAATTGATGTAACTAGGTTCTCTGAGGCAGATGTCTCCATTTCTCCCATTCCTTGGTAACAGCATAGTTAATTGTCAATACTTTAGAGTTGTGCCCTCAGCTTCTCCCATGTTTGGTAATATGGTGTAGATGGTGATGGGCCAGTTCCTTGATGAATCAACAATCAAATGTCGCAAGGTGGCCCTTGCTCCCTACTTTTCTTGGTAGTGTCCTGATTGGTAGCTGATACTTTCCAGTTCTTTGAATAGGAAGTGGAAATAGAATAACTCACCCTCATCTACCAAGCAGCTGACAATTTAAGGATAGGGACTATACCTGTGATTTCATTGATATAGGGAACTCCTAGATGAGAAAACTCCTGTTACCAGTGCAGGTTGGCATCTTCTCCTCAATTTATAATCTTAACAAGTTTCCTAGAAAAGTAAGAGATTAAGTGGCTTGCCCAGGTTCAGCTAGCCAGTATGTCAGATACCCCTAGCTCTTAATCCTGTAGCATAGCTGTTTGCATAGGGAGATACTGATCAGCTTCCTCGCCCTGACACCACTTAGTTCCTGTCAATGCAAAAGTGTTCCCCATTGAGTCAAAAGACATGGGGGAAGGGGCAGCATTTTTCTTTCATAGTTATAGGACTCAAACCTCTCAATTTAATATCAAGGCCCGAAAGTATGAGAGGGATGTCTGACAAGTAATGAAAGTCAGAATCTCTTACTGCTAAAATGTCTTCTTGGCAGAGATTCTAATATATACACAGGAATTAAATCATAGTAGGTAGACCTCACAAAGATTTCACATCTAGCACAGCTACAGTCAAGTTAATGATTTAGAGGTGATCTCTTGTTGTTCAGTTGTTTTTCAGTTGCATCTGACTCTTTGTGACCCCATTTGGGCGTTTTCTGGCAAAGACACTGGAATGGTTTGCCATTTCCTTCTCCAGTTCATTTTTACAGATGAGAAAACTGAGGCAAACAGTCAGGTCACACAGCTAGTAAGTGTCTGAGGCCAGATTTGAACTCAGGATTATTAGTCTTCCTGACTCCAGGCCTGGCACTCTATCCACTGTACCACCTAGCTGCCTTAGAGGTGATCTAAAACTGTATAATTCTTAGTACCCACCCTCTGTTTCCTTTTCAACTTCTCTCCCACCATTCCTAAAGAAGCTAAAGGAAGCTGCTCAGAACTGAAGGCCATTTTTAATGTGTCTTTGCTTCCTGTTTGCCATAGCCAAAGGATTCATCAGTAGGTAGGGCTTTGGGTTCATATTCTTATGAGGAGGGATCAGACTTTTTCTGCTTCCCCCAGTAGAGAAAAAGTAGGAGAAACAATAATTATGATGATATATAATTATACATTAATGAAAATTATACATATATATAATTACAAATTAAAAACAATAACAATAATATGTATTTATAAAGCACATTAAAATTTGCAAAGTGTTTTACATATTGTAGTTCATTCTATTTAAGCCTCACAACAATTCTGCAAGGCAGATTCCAAGCATTATTATAGCCATGTTACAAATTAGTCTCACTGTGGATCAGAGAAGTAAATGATTTACCCATGATCATACAGCCAGTAACTGTCAGAGGCTGGAGTCAAATCCGTCTAACTTTAATACTCTATCCAATTTGCCACAGAAGCCAGGAGAAGCTGCAAAGAGGCAAATTTGGGCTTGAGAAAAGGAAATGTTTCCTAACGAATAGAGTGACATAAAAGGAATAAGAATGCCTTAGGTAGTGAGTGCCCTTCAGAGGAGGTCATCAAGCAGAGGCTGAATGACCACTCACCCAGTATATTGTGGAAAGGATTCTTCTTTGGGAAACATTTCAATTATGCAGCCTCTGAGGTTGCTTCCAATTTTGATTCTGTGATTCCATAGTGATTAGCCAACTTCTAGGTTGGTACTCAATCAGCATTATCTAAAGGTGTGACTGTTGACTTTCCAGCCTGGTAGAACTTGCCAGAGCATATGATCTTTTGGCTAAGAACTCAGTTCACCTCCATGTCACAATGAGAAATCAGGGTAGAACATTACACTTCACCCTATCAAATTTCATCTTGTTACATTTGGCCCTTTGTTATAGTTCTGCCTTCTGGATTCTCCTCTCTCCTATCCATCCTCCATTCAGCTGCCAAGAAAATCTTCCTAAACACATCTAACCACGTCATTCCCCTAAACAAGGACTCCAGTGCCTCCCTATTGCTGCAAGATAAGATAGAAACACATCAGGCATTTTTCCGATCTGACTCAAGTCTACCCTTCTTGGAACATTACTCCCCTTCATACACTCCTCATTTCCAACATGGGATACTTCTGTTCCTCAGACTTAGAATTCTGTGTCCAGCCCCCATGTCATTGCACAGGCTGTTCCCTATGCCTGGGATGAATTCCCTCATCATTTGGAATCCCTAACTTGCTTCAAGGCTCAGCTCCTACACCTCCTCCTAGGGGATCCCTTTGGTTAACAGCACTCTCTCCTCTCTCCTCAAATTGTCATGCAGATGAACTGAATATTTGAATGTTGCATCTCTGTCCCTCCCAGTAGAACTTGAGTTCTTGAACTCAGGGACTGTTTTATTTTTT
Organism: Vombatus ursinus; assembly: GCF_900497805.2. Classification (NCBI taxonomy): domain Eukaryota; kingdom Metazoa; phylum Chordata; class Mammalia; order Diprotodontia; family Vombatidae; genus Vombatus; species Vombatus ursinus. Next base: position 14,135,301 of record NW_020940355.1, on the reverse strand, counting down.
GTTTTGTTTATTTGTTTTAGGTTTTTTGGTTTTTTGTTTTGTTTTTGTCCTACCTTTGTAACCTAGGCACCCCAAAGTGGTGGTTTTCACCTAGCAGAGGCACCTACTAAATGCTTGTCAGATTGGACAGTCTGTCACCCAACATGTTAACTGTCTCTCTCAGCTTTCTGTCGTCAGCAGACTGATTACATACATCATCTATGCTTTCTTGTCATCTATGCTACCCAACTGATTGCTAAAAATATTGAATAAGAAAGGACCAATTAAGAATCCCTGTGCACTCCACTTTTAGATTCTATTCAACTCCAAAATGATATCAATCCATTAATGACTATTATTTTGAATGAATCAATCATTCAAGCAGTTTCAAAGTAACACTATCATCAAGCCTTCCACTCACCATTTTGTCCTCAAGCATTCCATAAGAAACTTTATTAAATGCCTTTCTGTGACCCATATCTGGTACATGCAAACACACACACACACACACACACACACAGGGGGGGGGGGGGAGGCATTCCCTTCGTCTCTATGTCTAATAATCCTATCAGAAAAGCTAGTCTGGCATGACCTGTTTTTGACAAACCAGAATAGCTCTTAGTGATCGTTTTAGTCACTTCTAAATGCTCATAAACCATCCCTTTAACAACACGTTGCAGAACTGGTCAGGAATCTAAGTCAAGCACACCAGTCTGTTTTCAATCTTTCCTATCTCACCTTTTTAAAAAATCCATTATTGCTCTGCTTCAGACAAGAGTCTATTAGTTAAATCTCATTACAAACATGTGTGGCAGCTGTTCCATTAACACAACACTTTTGTAATGCTTTCTCAATCTCTAGCAGCATCCTCAAATCTGTGGGTTCCATAATAGGACCCCTGTCTCCTAGGAATAGTACTGCACTGAACTAGTGACCAAACCTTTTAATCTTAAATAGGGCACACCAAATACGTAAGAAAGAGAAGAGGATTAGTCCATACATTCAGAGATACAATCAGAGGTGTACAGCAAATGTTTAACAAAAGTGTGTATCTGACATACTTTTATGTTTAATCTGCATTGTTAATACTTTCTTAAGTGGGGTTTATCTGGTGTTTGGGGAGGACTAGCACTTCTGGTTTGTGGGCTTGCTGAGGGCTGCTCATCTTTGGTGTCCACCTGGCACTCATCTCTCACCTGTGGCTCCACAAAGTTGTAGCATGCACAGCAGTCACACCCTGGTAAAATCCTTCATGGCATATGGGCTAAACCAGGTTGAGGGTAATTGATAGACCTCAAACCCATTGGTGAATTAGGGAGATGTCTAACCCAAGCATGTAAAGACTTCCCCTGCCAGAATGGGTGGATAAGAACAATTTGTTCCAATAACCATGAAGGAGGCTAAAGAAGGAGCTGTGGAGTGCTTAGAGTTTGGTCAGACATCAAAGATGCCAAAGTCATCCACCGAATCCTGGGCTGTCTCCAGTCATTGACTTTTGCATTGCCACTGAACTTCCATGACTCTGAAAGAGAAAGTGAGGCTGACAACTTTGTACAACTCTGCCTCCTTTTAATCCAATTCCTGTGCAAGTCAAGACATCAGTCTGTGATGTCATTGGTCCTTTTTGAAAAGGAAGGATGAACAAGTCTAGACAATCAACAAAACAATAAATCAAGCCTTGATGTGTAGTATTCACCAATTTCTGAGATACAAATGCTCACACTGAAAATTTAACAATCCACATGAGCTGACTCCAGCACACTGCTGGTTGTATCTAGATCCAGTAATCTTCTTAGATAGTCATAATACAAGAGAAGTCCAGACTCATTGCCTATATACCAGATAACATAAATTATATAAAGTGATTGGATATGTGGAGATGATAGCCAACAATAGGTACGACTACTCTGCTGGTTTTAATAGCACCAATCACTAGCTGAATGAGAGATACAGCATTAGTGCAGTGTTCTGAGGTATAGAGATAACATGAAAGTAGCCTCATCCCATAAAGCTTAGCACTGAAAATTGTGTACACTGCGGGGAGGCTACCACTCTCACAGGACCTCAGCACCTCAACTGATTGCATGAAGTTGTTAAACTAATCATATATCTGATAGTGCTGCCTGCCCACTAGGTCAGTACTTGAGACTCCAACAGGAAATTGTACATATTCCAGGCCCTTGATAATAGAAGCCACTGAACAAATTGTTCTATTTTCTAGGACTTGGACTGATTGATCAGGAGATTTGACTTAGAAATCTCAACTTGCTACTCAGAAGAAAAAAAGAAATATACTTGTATTTGGGGAATGAATAAAACAAGTGAGAGTTGGGCCATGCTCCAGTTCTTTTTCCTCAAATATTTGAGTGTTTTGAGCTTTTAGTGCAACATAATTTGATAAGGAGCACCTTGGAAAGGCTTGTCCAGTCATGCAAAAATTCTACTTTCTTTCTTTAATTCTCTGTAATGACAGGGTTTTTTTTGCATTACATGTTTAATTAGATAAGTAAAATGTTTTAATTTCCTATCTCAGCAGCAAAAAACATCATATTTACCTCTATTCTGTGGAAACTAGCAGCATGAGAAATGAAAGCCTAGCCAATGCCCTTTTTACCCACTGACATCCAAGACAGGTAGGGCCACCTGGAAATGGGCTAATGAGTCTGGGAACTGCTGATGTGTTGGGGAACAACTATTGGGAATTCCAGTAGAGTTATAGAAATAAGATGTAAATCTGTTTCCAAGTAAATATTATTACCTATGTTATGCTGCCCTTCTGACTTCCTATTCTAGTGTTTTGTGGGTGCACTTGAGTTTCTTCAGCTCTAGTGCTGAGCTATGGTTTTGTTTGAAGGAGTTTGTTTCATGCCTATCTCTTGGTAGAGTCAAAATTCCAAAGTCCTGGAATTGATATTTGAAGCTACACTTGGGTAAGTGGAACATGTTTGAATTTAATTCATTTGGTTATCTGTTTATTTACATGGAAAGGAAACAATTGCTTTGTGTTCCCAATAAGAGATCTCTTCTCTGGGTCACTCAAGAAATCACTCTACAATGTTTAATAGCAGTGGATCAAGATGAAAATGGTAATGAGTTTAATTTAATGTGAGCAGAGGGAATATAGCCTTGAAATCAATACTCTCCTGGAATAATGATGACCTATACATGTGTATCTTTTATGAATATATAACCTTTTCATACATTGTCCATGCTCTTGAAAATGGTTGGTAGGTTAATGTGGTAGCAATTGGAAATGAAGTGGACAGGGGTATCAAATGGGGAATAGCTGAATAAACTTCTATGAAAATGTAATAAGGTGTCATTGGACAGAAAGAAATCATGAATATGAGGAAGTCAGAGAAATGTGGGAACACTTGTATAAAGTGATGCAGGGTAAAATGAAGAGAACTAAAAGAGTGGATGCACAAAGATTACAATAATTTAAATGAAAAGAACATTAAAAGGAAGTTAAACTGATGAATCTAGTTGCCAATTTAGGTCCCTGAAAACAATGAAATATTCCTCTTTCCTCTCAGCAGAAATGTGAATACTATGGGGGCAGAATGTCATATGCACTGTCAGAGGCAATAACTACGTGGGTTCCTGGTGCTTAAATTTTCCTTTATACTAAAGTAGGTTTCAATTCCAGAGTAGGGATATTGTGTGTATTGGGTGGAGAGGGTTATATTCAGGAATGATTGAAATATAAGTTCTGACTTTGTAGGCAGAGAACCTTGGTTAACACCCTCCTTCTGATGTTTATTGCCTGTGTGACCTTGGGAAAATTGCATAACCTTCTGGGACCTCAGTTCCTTAGTTTCCTCAGCTTTAAAATGAGGATTTTGAGTCAATGGCCTCTGAGGTCTCTTCCAGCTCCAGAACTGTGATTCTGGATTATCCTAGGAATCTCTAACAGCAAAGGTCACAAGATCGAAGCTTTAGAGGTAGGAGGGACCTTAAAGGACGCTGAGCAAACCCCTTAGTTTGTTGCTGTTGTTGTTGTTGTTGTTGTAATTATGTAAAACATTTCCACGTTAGTCATTTTGTACGAGAAGACTCGAATCAAAGAGAAAAAAGAAAGTGAAAAATAGCATGCTTCAGTCTGTTATTCAAACAATATCAGTTCTTTCTCTGGAGGCGGATAGCATGCTTCATCATTAGTCCCTCGGGATTGTCTTGCATCATTGTATTGCTGAGAATTAGCTAAGTTATTCACAATTCTTTATCGAACAATATTGCTGTCACTGTGTACAACACTGTTCTGGTTCCGTTCGCTTCACTACGCATCAGTTCATGTGAGTCTTTCCAGGTTTTTCTGAAATCATCCTGCTTGTCATTTCTTATAGAACAATAATACTCCATTACAACCACATACCACAGCTTGTTTAGCCATTATCCAATTGATGAACATCCTCTTGACTTCCAATTCTTTGCTACCACAAAAAGGGCTGCTATAAATATTTTTGTACAAATAAGTCATTTTCCCCTTTTGTGGATGTCTTTGGGATACAGACCTGAACAATTTTATAACCTTTTGGGAATAGTTCCAAATTGCTGTCCAGAATGGTTCAAACCCCTTGTTTTACAAATGAAGAAACTGAGGTTCAGAGAAGGTAAGCGACTCCCCTTTGATTAAATGGCTAGTAAATACCAGTGGCAAAATTTGAACTCAGGTCTTCATGACTCTAATATCTATTGCTCTGTCTACTGTATCACATAGCTGCTTCTCTAAGAGCATCAATAAAAAAGTTTTAAAAATAGAAATGACTGGTGGGCTAAATTACTACAGACTTCTTTCTTTTTATTAACAATTTTCAGGTGAAGAAAATTCACATTTTGGGGAAAAAAATTCCAGGTCTTTACTGCCTGCCTGATTTCTCTCTTCTTCGGGCTGGGAAAATGGGAAGGAAGAGAGGTGAGGTATAGGAAGCAATATATTAATACACACATATAAGTATATATAGACACACAGGTGTGTATACATATACACACACACACACACACACACAGCAGCTAGCCGGTGCAGTGGATAAAGAGCCAGGCCTGGAGTCAGGAAGACTCATCTTCTTCAGTTCAAATCTGGCCTCAGACACTAACTAGCTATGTGACCCTGGGCAAGTCACTTAACTCTGTTTGCCTCAGTTCCTCATCTACAAAATTAGCTGGAGAAGAAAATGACAAACTATTCCAGTGTCTTTGCCAAGAAAACCCCAAATGGGGTCACAAAGAGTTAGACACAACTGAACAACAACAAAAATGTATATACACACACAAATATGTGTGTGTATTAGAATTGAAAGAGTGATGAAGTTGGAAACAGGAGACCTAGGCTCCTGATTTAGACACTTAACTAGCTGTGTGATTATTAAGCAGGATGATCTCCTTTGGCCCTCAGGTTTTCTCATCTATATAGTGGGAATAACAATACATTTACTACCTACCTTATAGGATTGTTGTGGAAGAAGCGTTTCAGAAACCTTAAAGTGCTACAGAAATTTGAGCTATTGTTATCATCATGCTATCTTGCCTTATTTTTATGCTTAACTGCAAGTGAATTAAATTTTCCTGGTCCATATCCCCTGCAGTTGCAAAAGACCTGCATGATGCACTCTATAAATAAATCCACATTCCCTAACTGTGTAGAAAAGGGTCTTTGGCAGTGTCTTTTCTATAGGATCTAGATATTAATAAGCTTAGCTATATGGGAATGGTGAAATTAAAGGACTGCCAGGAGACCCCATTGAAGGATACTGTACTCTGATCAGCAACATAAAGCTAGCAATATGAACAAGAAAATGAGATTTATTGACTTTAACTTCATTGTTCCAGAATGGAAAATGAGACATTGAAGTATAAAATTGCTGTTAGCTCTGCTTCTTTCCATTTTGTATTCGTGTGTTCCCAATAAATGGGTCACTCCAGGTGATAGTGCACTTCCTGCAGTTTGTAGGCTGGCTTTATTAAAGAAGCAACTTTCTTGGCCCCTGGTCTGGCAAAAGACCAGCACAATCATAATATTCACCCACCCCCACCTTTCCTGCCTGCACAGACTTACAACATTGCAAGTCTATCACTAATAATAGGAGCCAAGGAGAATTGTAAGGCAAAGCGAGCGATGGAGAACAGCCGAAGAGAAAGATAATTGCAAGTTGGAACATAATTAAATCTTAATGCAATGTACAAAATATTTCAGAGCCAACTTAATGGTGTGTGCCTCAGCCAGATTACTCAGAACACAGATTCATTTCAAAAGCTCTCTGTTACAACCTATAATCCCAAAAGACAGCACCACATCATTTGACTGAATATGGATCCTACCTACCAAGTGTTGAATCAAAACAAGACTCTTTAAAAATATATATATATATGTATATATATATATATATGTATGTATGTATGTATAATCAAGTGCTGATCATTTTACTAGTAATCCTCCTCTTATTTCCTCTTTTTCCCAAGGAAAAGGCAAGGGGCATTCATTTTTTACTAACCTTTTTCTAAAATGGTTGATTCCTCCCAGGCTAAACAGTTTTCTCTGAAAATCTTCAACCCATAATTAAGCCTTCCTCTCTGAAATGAGGAGAGTTTACCTAGTAGGGGGACTCAGTGTATAACTCGCATCCCCCATAAAAGGGATTAGCTCCTGAGAGAAGGTGGGGGGGGTAGTGAAGAAAGCTGTTTGGCCAACAAACCTGTAGAGATGAAAGCAAAAGAATGCTGAAGGAGAGGAAGAAGTATGCTTGGGTTCTACTTTGGGGGTCAAACTCCTCAAACATCCCCATTGGCTGTTTCTTGGTCGTTAGAACCATGAGAAATGTTGTGGGGGGAGACGGGGAGGAAGAGAAAACTTTCTAACACTTATATCAATCAGTAAGCATTTATTAAGTACAAGCAGCTAGGTGTTTCAGTGGATAGAACTCTGAGCCTGGAGCCAAGAAGATCCGAGTTCAAATCCAGCCTCAGACACTTACTAGCTGTATGACCCTGGGCAAGTGACTTAATCTCTGTTTGCCTTAATCCACTGGAGAAAGAAATGACAAACCACTTTAGTATCTGTGCCAAGAAAACCCCATGGACAGTATTGGCGGACATAACTGAACAACAACATATACCAAGCTAGGCCCAAAGACACTGTACTAATTATTATAATGCTAAAATACTAATAAATTTTTCACTCCAGGAAGTAAAATGAATTAGTTTAGTGAGATTCTGACAACATCCCTTTTAGTTATATTTGACCTTTGGGGTTAGGGAAGGTAAAAAAAAAAAATTACCAGGGAAACTTACAGATTTTTGAAAGCAAACAGCCTAAGGAATTATTCATGGGCCTGCAAAACTGACCCCCAGTGCTTCATAATGTAGCTTGCCCCACCCGAGCTTCTGATTTCCTTAATATCAGTCCATGGTGGCAGGCTCATGGAAGGGAAATTTCAATGAGTCAAAAACATTCTATCTCCTCTTGACCTACTAGGTACTAAGTGTTAAGAGGGAAGTAATATGCTCTCATAGGCTCTCATAGTTACATGAATAGGGGCTTAGTCCCAGGATTTTGAGATGTTGTTTGAAAAATATTAAAAAAGTCTCTTGCCCAAAAATATCTTTCCTGCTGACCTGACATGGTGGCTGAAATTTCTACTGTTATTATTATCCCCCCTCTCTCAGGGGCTTATACTGTATTGAAAAGGATCCAACATGGGGCAGCTAAGTAGCACTGAAGATAAGAGCACCTGCCCTGGAGTCAGGAGGACCTGAGTTCAAATTTGACTTTTAGACACTTGGCACATATTAACTTTGTGACCCTGGGCAAGTCGCTTAACCCCTATTACAAAGAAGAAGAATTTTTTCTCATTTTTTCTACCATCTGTCCAGATTGGCATCATTCCATTAATCACTCCTTTTTGGGCCTAGTCACTCAGCCAGTTCTGAGTGCTATCTCCCAGCCCATATCTTGCTTTCTTGTCCGCAAGGCTAATCTGAGACACTTTGCCAAATGTCTTGCTGAAATCCAAATAGAATTGAAATATGATCTATCAGTCCTGATCTATCAGTCTGATAACCTCCTCAAAAAAGAGAATGCATTTATTCCAACATGATGTGCTATTTTTTGTGTCCCATATTGATTTGTAATGATCATTGCGTTGCCTTCTAAATGTTCAGCATTTCTGAGTACTATCCCTTCAATTAAAGCATTTTAGAATTTTGCTGAGGATTCAAACAAGTTTGGCTATAATTTGCACAATCAACCTTCTTCTTCCCCTTTTTGAAAATCTAGACAATGTTGGCCCATTTATAATCCTGAAGCACCTCCATACATTGTGATTTTTCAAAGATCATCAATGGTGCCTCAACACAGATCTGAAATCATATTAAATATATTGGATTACAGTTCATGTTGGATTGGTAACTTGAAGCAAATGTGGAATGATGAATGGAAAAAGCCTTGGATTTGGCCTTAAAAGGACTGGGCTTGCATTCTGACCACTATAAACAAACCATTTCACTTCACTGAGTCTCTGTTTCTTTATCTGTAAAATGGGGGTAATGATACTGGCAGTACCTCCCTAACAGGATTATTGTGAGGATCAAATCAGATGATATATGTGAAGCATTTTCTATGAAAATGACAGCTATTATTTAACTCACTGAGGGCACTTAGGCAATCTCACTATTTTCTAATTTATTTTTCTTTTCTATTCTGTTAACCATGTTTGTTCTAACACAGCTCTTCATGATTTTTCCAAGATCCCTGATAGCAGCTCAGCAATTTTATCTACCTGTTCTTTTCTGTACTTTGGGATATAGCTTGCCTGGGACTAACTTCTTAAACATTATGAGGATATCAAAGTATTCTTTTCCTATTATTTCACTTACCTGGAGATTTTATTCTCTGTTAATCATTTTAGTTCTGTTCTCCAAGGTCTGAAAATCATTCTCCCTGACAAAAGAAATAGTAAAAACAAATTGAATAGTTCTACCTTCTCAACTTTTATCTTTCCACCCATATCATGCAACAGTCATCCCTTCTTTGATCCTCCCTCTTACCCTAAACACAAAAGCCAGACATGAACCTTTGTGTTGACCCTAAGGTCTGTTGCCAATCTCAGTTAATTCTGAACTTTAACACTCCTGGCACTATCTACTTACAGGATCACAACACTGTGAATTCATCCTCGGTCACCTTGACTTGTTTCTGTACATTAAAAAAATTCTAATAGATTGAATTAAACTTGATTGGTGATAAGTTAAAATGTGATAGGTAAATTCCATATGTATCAAAATTGGTCTTTCTATACAGCCTGTCATTTTATCCTATATAATAAATGTTTATGATTACATTTTTAGAATTCCTTTCCTGATGTCTTCCTTTCCTTAGTCGGCCAACTTCCCCTGTAGAATCTTAGGCCATGGGAAATTAATACACTATTGATTGAGCTGTGAATTGACCTAATTGTTCTACTTTGGGGTTTAGGAAACATTTTGGAATTATGCAAGAAGAATCATTAAACTCTAAATACATTTTGACCCAGCATTCCTAATACTGTGCTTATAGCCCAAAGAAGTAATTAATATACAGAGAGGTCCCATTTACAACAAAATATTATTAGAATCACTCTTAGTGATAGCTAAAAGCTAAAATGTAATAGGTGTTCATTGAATGGACAATGTTTGAAGAAATTATTTTAAATGAAAGTAATGTTATTTTACTACCAGGAATGACAAATGTAAGGATTTTAGGCATACATTAAATATGTATATTAATTGGTGTGGAGTAAAAAAATCAGAAAAATATATAAACCTGTGTCTGTGTCGATATAGTTATATGTATATATGTATATATGTATATACAGTTATCCCTTCCACATTGTAATTTTCCCTATTACGGTTTTTCTATATCATGGGTTGGTATAAGAAATTAAATAGGAATTTGGGGGGAGTTTTGTGGAAGCTGCAGAGGGTGCAGAAAAAGTTTAGGAACTCAGAAATGCATAAAATATATGTACAGTATTATATAATATAGCCTTTGACCAAATACTTAGCCCAAATTTTACAATAAAGTACTGTAAACACCCCATAAGAGAATAAGAAAAAGAAAAAAAAAAGTCAGACTTCTCTGGTACAAAGGAAGAGTCAAAAAATATTAAGTGGATTTTCCAGATTGCAGGGGCACTGCACCCCTAACCCACCCTTTATGGAAGGGATAACTGTACATCCGTACACACATGCATACATACATGTTTCTAGATTTATGTAGTCATAGATATATAGAGACATAAAGACATATACATATCTTCATACATATATACACAAGCATATACATATATTTAATACATATCCACATACAATTAATGACTACAATGATATAAACAAAAATAACAGCAAAATTCAGCTGAAATCAAATTAATTTCAATGGTCAAACTTAGTCTCAGATAACAGATCATGAAACACTCTTCCTGTCAGTAGACAGAATTGTATACATTGTCATCTATAGTTGCTGTACTGGTTGGGTTTTGCTTAATGGTCTTTTTTTGTTATAAGTGAGTATTTGGAGATGGTATTTTAAGAAATAACTATAGTGTAAAAACATAGGATATCATTAAAGCTTATTTTTTAAAAAATGCATGGCTTTTGGCCATCTACCCTTTTACAGAATCCTTTGAAATCTGTTTTCCCAATATCTAAGGTGCACATCTGACTATGCTTGACTTATTTTTTCTATCATAGATTCTAAAGTAGACTGGTTCCTTTCCTCCATATTTATTACTTTCGTAATTTTAAAGTCAATTGAAAATCTATTATATCTGAAATACTTTTTCCAATCCAATCCAACAGGCATTTATTAAAGCATTTACTATGTGCAAGGTACTGTGCTAAACGCAGGGTACACAAAAGCAAAACAAACAAAATAAAACAGTTTTAACCTTCAAGAAGTTTATAGGCTACTGAAGTATAACCATATGCAAACAGAGTCAGCCCAAATATATGATAAATTGGAGAGGAAGGAGAGAGTACTAACAGTGAAGGAAATCAGGAAAGACTTCCTTTAGAAGATGGCACATGGGATGAACCTTAAAGGAAGCAAGAATTCTAAGAGGTAGAAGTGAGGGGAGAACTGCATCACCAGGGGCACCAAACAAGGGACAATACCTTTGAACTTCAGTTTTCTCATCTACAAAATTGGATTAGTAATACCTTTAATCATTGTGAAACTTACAGGGATGTGTGAAGACACAAGGAAATAATAAATGTAAATCACTTTGAAATTTTTAAAATGCTAAATAAATGTCAGTGATTATTATTATGAGACTCATTTTTTTTTACTAGTTTCAATGATATTCAGTCAGTCTTTTTTACAGTTGTGTCTGACTCTTTCTCATCCCATTTGGGGTTTTCTTGGCAAAAATAGTGAAGTGGTTTACCATTTCCTTCTCCAGCTCATTTTACAGATGAGGAAACTGAGGCAAACAGGGTGAAGTGACTTGCCTAGGGTCACACAGCTAGTAAATGTTTGAGGCTGGATTTGAACTCAGAAAGATGAGTCTTCCTGACTCCAGGCACAGCACTCTATCCGCTGTGCTACCTAGCTGCCTCTTCAAATGATGTCCAAGGATCAAATATTCTTTCTTTCATTAAGATATTTAGCTTGCTCTATGTGTTACCCATCCTCTCAGCCCTTCAGTGAATTCTCTTACTGAATATTATCTCCTGGGTATCTGTTCTTCTTCCTATGTCTTACTTCCTACCTTCTATAGAATCTTATTTCTTAAAAACCTAGATAATTCTTGTCTTCCCACTCCATTTTCATTTTAAGCCTCTTTTGTTCAGTTCTAAAAGTCACTAGACAAATACGTTCTTAAGTGCACCATCCCTGCCTGGCTTCAAGTCTATTATTCTTTTCTTAAGCTCCAGTCTAAAAATTCAGATCCCATCTTCTGACACCATCTTCTTCATCAGCTAGTCACTCTCCATATCCTTTATCTTCTAAAGCCCCTATTTTTAGCCAGGAGCAGTGAAGAAAATGCCACCTAGAGCCCATATCATCTTTAATTTCCCATCCTGGATTTCATAAAATCTAGAAATACTCTCTAAGTCCTTTCTGTTATTATTTATTCCTACATGAATCACCAGAACCAGTGGTCATCAAGTTCGACAAGTCAAGGGAAGCTTTTCCATATTTCCATTCGTATTCCTAATTGGTCATTTCCAGTTGACACATGGCCACCTCAGCAGAAAGTCACCCACTACCAAGACTTGTATCTTTTTCATATGGCTACTAATAAATGCCTTCTCTCATGGTACCACATGTGGATCTTCATCAGCGTTCTATAAAACAAAGCAAACTGCCTCCTTTCCAGAAAACCCAGTTCTACATACTGCAGTTATCCCTTCCATATCACGAGGGGCTAGGCATGCATCACCCCCAAAATCTGTAAAGTCTGTATAAAATTTTTTGGCCCTACTTTCATACCAGAGAAGAAGTCTGAATTTTTTTCTTTTTCTTTTCTAGGGTTATTTGCAGTATCTTATGGTAAAATTTGGGTTAAGTATTTGGTCATAGGTTCTGTGTCATCTGCTGGCCTTCACGGGCTGTCTGTGGCTTCTGCAAAACTCCAAAAAATCCCCATTTAATTTCTTATGCCTACCCATGATATATCAAAACTGTGATGGGGAAGTCGCAATGTAGAAGGGATAACCTATTTCATAACTCAAAAGATTCCATGGTCCTTCCCTTCCTTCTCTGTGTCAGATTCTGATGATATGAATCAGGATTCCTCTTTCTCCTCACTCTATTCTTCTTTGTTTTCTTTCAAAGAACTCCATTTTCCCTAATAAATCGAAAATTAGACATCCCATCAACCCTTTAAACTTTTTCTGTGACAGGGAAAAAAAGCTGCATTTTGTAAATGTGTAATTGTTAATTAATCACTAAGGTTTCTGAAAACCACTGGAACATTCCCTTCCCCCTCCATACCTGCTCAAATGTCAATCTTCGGTTCACGGCAGCTCTTGCTACCAATGTTCATAGTGAACTGCCATGGAAAGCTGTTCATTTGCTGCACCTGTTCATTTTTCTACAGGCATTTTTTTTTTTTATTTGCCAAGACTCCTGAGTAAGCTTTTAGAGCAGGATTTCCTGCCTTTGCTATCTGGGGGTTGCTTGCCCAGGTGTTTATGATCAGCAGTTAGCAGATTCCTACCAACACCATAATGCAAACAGTAACTCTGATCATCTGGTATATCCTCAAAGGCATTCTAAAGAAAATAGCTCTTTCTTGTCCCTTCTTTTGTCCTTTCCTCTCTCACCTACTGGTCAGACAGATACTGTCTCCTTGCCTCTTTATTATACCACCATCTTCTATATACCATGAAGAACTTTTGACTCTAATTTAAGAGAATCAGGACAAGTTATAAAGGATTTCTTTTTTTTTTTTTTAGTCAGAAATGTAATTTCATTGGTTCAGGGAGCTTCTGGTGAGGAAACTTTATAAATACAGATAAACAGTTGTTCTGCAGCTCATACTCTTAGTAAATTATACAGGATCACACAGCCACTATGTGTTCGGGCTAGAACTCGGACCCAGGTCCTCTTGACTCTGAGGCCAGCCTTCTGTCCACTACCCAATGCTACTTTTAAAAAAGGAATGTTATTTTTAATAAGTAAACAAGCATTTATTAAGGGCTATGTGCCAGGCACTGTGCTGAACACTATTATTTATGCCTGGGATTTAAAGGTAACTCAACTCTCAGGGGGAAATAATTTTATTGTGTGTATGTATATATGTATATATGTGTGTATATGTGCATATACATATACACACATATATATGTAATATTAATCATCAAAGATAAAACTTTCCAAAATGACATAATTATATCAATAGATACAGAAAACAGCTTTTGACAAAGTATAGCACATTTCTGCTAAAAAAAATCCTACAAAGCATAAGCATAGAAGGATCTTTATAAAAAATATGATATTAGTATCTATCTAAAACTAAGAGCTAGCATTGCATGCAATAGGGAAGCACTAGAACCTTCCTTAGGAAACAGAAGAATAGAGATATCAGCAAACACTACAAATCAGGTCTTGGTTTATTATTTTGTTACTTGCCTATACTTGGAGAAAATGTTAATATTGCAGATTAAATTTAAAAGTATGTTATACAGACAATTTTAGGAGAACTTGTTGTTAAATATATATTAACACACACTTAATCCCATTCCTTATTAGAATATAGTTCTAAAAATGTTAGAAAGAGCAATAAAACTAAAGAATAAAATTAAAGTATAAAGTTAATAAAGAAGAATCAAATCGATCCTCTGTGCTGGTGACATGAGGATTTCTGAGGCCCACAAAAGTTTATTTTGAAGTTTATTAAGAAAGTCCTAGGAAATCAGCAAAGAAAAAATTGAGATAATAGCTTTAGCAAAGTAGAAGTTTACAAAATGGAACTGCAGAAATCAACAGCATTTCCATATTGCAATAGTAAAATTCAGGAGGGAATAATAGAAAAGGAAGTTCTATTCAAAAAACTTTAAAAATTCATAAAATATATAAAAGTTAATCTACCAAAGCAAATTCAATACCTACATAGATACAATTATAAAACACTATTTAAAGAAATGAAGTACAATTGGAAGTATTTCCAATGCTCCTGGCTGGACCATGCCAATATAATAAAAATGACAATACTACTTAAATGAATTTATAGATTAAATGCTATGCCAATAAAACTACTAACGTGATACTTTGCAGAGCTAGATAATAAAATAACAAAATTCATTTGGATGAACAAAAACTCTAGAACTTAAAGGAGAATAATGAAAAAAAATTAGGAATGAAGAGCACTTTCAGATCTTAAACTATAGTATAAAGTACTAATTACCACAATTATTTGGTACTGGTTAAAAAATTAAAAAGTAGATCAATATAATATGTGGTGCAATAGATAGAGCATTAGGGCTGGAATAAGAAAGACCTAAGTTTGAATCCTAACTCAGACCACATACTAGGTATGTGATTCTGGGGGCAAATCACTTAACTTTTCTGAGCTTTAGTTTCTTCTGCATCCAGAGAAAGAACTGACAAATAGAAGTATGTATAGAATGATTTTACAGACATACACATATGCACATATATATGTGTATACACACACACACACACACACACACACACATTTGTGTCCAATGGTAGCCATTGGAGAGTGGGGGAGAAGGAAGGGAAAAAAGGAAAGTTATTTTATTATATATTTGAAAGGAATAGCAAGTTGTACATAACAGACTTGCAGTTTCATGTGAATTCATTTTTTTTGTTCTACTATATTACAGAAATGCT
Source organism: Vombatus ursinus (assembly GCF_900497805.2). Lineage (NCBI taxonomy): Eukaryota > Metazoa > Chordata > Mammalia > Diprotodontia > Vombatidae > Vombatus > Vombatus ursinus. Next base: position 14,119,988 of record NW_020940355.1, on the reverse strand, counting down.
TGTTTTATTTCATAAATTAAAAATAGGGTAACTAAAATAAAAAAAAAGAAAAAGAAAGGTTTGGATTTGATGACCTCTAAGGTCCCTTCCAGTACTAAATCCATGATTCTGTGAATAGATTAGACAAGGAAGAATAATAAATAATTGAACTCAGTAATATAATGTTGGATAAATTCCAAAACATAAATGACGTAGGAAAGAACTTCCTATTTAATAAGAATTTCTGGGAAAAATAGAAGGCAATCTGGCACAAATTAGGTTTAGATAATCATCTTCTACTGTATACCACAACAAACTAAAACCAGATATGTAATCTGAATAGTTTAGATTACACCATAAAAAAAAATTAGAAAAGAACCAAATCAGGTACTTTTTATAGCTATAGCTACAGGGCAAATTCTTAACCTAAAAAGGGATAAAGGTAATGATAAAAGATAAAGAGATCATTTTTATTATGTAAAATCGAAAAGTTTGTGCATTAATGAAATTAATGTAACCAAGAATGGAAGTGGTTGATCAGGAAAAATTTGTATCATGTATCTTTAAACAAGGTTTAATACATGAATGCAATGGAATATGACTTTGCTAATAATAAAAAAGTATGAATATGATGAATAAAGAGAAGCATGGGACATCACAAACTGATACAAAGTGAAGTGAGCAGAACTAAGAAAACAATATACACAATGAATATGACAACATAAATGGAAACAACAACAGCAATAAAACAACTAAAGCTGAACTGTTCAAAAATTATAATGACCAACCTTAGCCCTGAAGAAGAGATATGAGATAATAACTTCCCCTACTTCCTTGCAAAAATGGGAAATTCAGTATAGAACATTGTCTATAACATGAATACTTTTTGATAATTACATGTTGGCTAGTTTTGCTGAATTTTATTCCTTTTTTTATTCTTAATATTATAAGGATAGTTGGAGGAGGGATACATTGGAAAATAACAATAAAAAATTTGTTTTAAAAAACACCTTTAAAAAATTAAAAATGTTTTAAAAAACATTTCTTAAAAAATAGTATCACCTATTTCCTAAAATTCTCAATCTATATTTTTTCTCTTTCATAGTCAAACTCTTAGAAAATGAAAACTCTTAGAAAACTCTTATACTCATTGCCTCACTTTTCCAGCTCCCATTTGATTCTTAAAACTTCAAATTTTAGCTTCTGACCTAGTCACTTAACTGAAACTATTCTTTCCAAGGTCATCCATCAATGATCTTTTTATTGCTAAACTAAATGTACTTCCTATCAAGATGGCTGCCAAAAAGGAAGGCAGACCACCAAGCTCCCACATAATTAGTCAAGCAAAAACCTGACATTTTCACCAGACCTGATAAAGATCAAGATATCCAATGAGAAACTATAGTAAGTGCTTTTTACAACAATATTGCAAAAAAGTTATCTAGAAGCCCACAGATAAAAGGAATAGGGCCTCTTCATCAAAGTCAGCAATGGCATGTCGTAACCTCCCACTACATCAGAGATTGACAGAGATGCATGAAATTTGCAAGGCTCTATGTCCAGAGCCTGCTGGAGTGGAAGGACCCCTGAGGAAAATCTACCTTACATATGGTTCATATCTAGAGCATCCCTAGAAGGAAATAACAGGGTACAAGTACGCAGTACACAAAACGGGTGCCAGGTATAGGACAGCAATTTATTTCTTCTACCACAGAAAATGATAAAAACACAAATGACTCCAAGATGTACATTAACAAATACAGAAAATCATAAAACAGTAACTCATAACATTCACTGTGCTTTCCTGACAGGCAAAAGCAACTTTGTGAGACTGCTGAACAAATATTTCACATTCATCTCAGATCTACACTGTCAGAGCAATTCACAAGGTCCAAATCTCATGATCAGCCTATGCATGACTTGGGCTTGTTTTGGTCCTTTCATTACAGAATCCTCCTGAAAGCGGTGTTCTTTTCCTCCAAGAAGTGGTCCTGTTTTAGGAATTCTCTCCTGCTGGACATCTGACACCCAAACCCATAGCTCCTAAACTCTTAAATTCACAAAGTTGACACCAGTGCTGGCAACATCCTTTTCTCAAAGGATTGAGGCTGCTGATTGCTAGCCTATTCTTATTTAAGGAAATAGAAAGCTAAATGTGACCAGAGATTCAGGATCCCCAGGCAAGCACGTGGTTCTGTTGACATGTGCTTGTAGTTGACATTGCCACATGGGGGAGGGGAAGGGAAAAACCCCCAACTTACCCCATTGGATGTCCAAGGTGGAGAAAGCACTGGTTGCATCCTAGAAGAGGGAGAGCCAAAAAAAGAATAAGGAGTTATTTCCAACTCTCTTATAGAACACTAAAGTGGTAGGTTCCTACTGACTCAGTTGTCAATCATCTTTGACATAACCCTCTATTCTTGAGGAAACATGAGGACTGGTCAGTTGCTTCATCATCCCAAAGAACATGTCCTTCAGTTCTAAGCCAGAGCACAGGTCTACCACCATAGGTAATTCCTCTTTCTGACAAAGGTCTATTATGCTCTGTAATTTCACCAAAGCGATTCAGGTACTCAGTTATCAATTTCCCTAATCAGTTCCCCTCCCACTGCTCTAGAATATGACTCTTTAAAAAAAGAAGTATGATTCATTCCAAATGTACCAGAACATACACTGTTTTGAATTGTCTGATGGCAAAATGAGAGTGCATAGAGGGAGGAAGGAGGAGGATCTGTTTTCCATAAACCTTCTTTTTCCTTTGCAATAATAAACACTTCAAATCAGTATATGAACAATTTGTTTTTCAAAATATATATAGAAATGACTATTTACATTTTCTGGGATTCAAGATACAGGAAATCTTGAGTTATTTTTAAAGCTCAATCCCTTGTTATAAAGTTGATAAACCAAAATCCAGGGAGAAATTAAAGCAACTTGCCCAGTTAACAGAGTCTGAGAAGGGAAGAGTCAATTCTGGGACCTAGGTTTCTTGCCTCCTGATACAGTGCCCATTCTATTATAACTAGCCATCAGCTGTATTATTCTATTATAACTAGCCATCAGCTGTATTATTAGGCTTGGAAAATCCCAAATACTTTCAGCTTTATTTTGCATCTGGTCACTGTTGAATTTATATTCTTTCCATCATGAAAATATTATTGTTTTGTTATCCTAATTCTTGTCATTGATTATCCAATCTGCATTGAAAGCATGTGGATCAAGACATATGTGTTATATCTAACACTTCTCAGAAACAAACAAACAAACAGGTAATCAGGTAGTACAGTTCTGACTTGGAGTCAGGAAGACTTGAGTTCCAATCCTGCTCCTTGGATGTTTGGAGGTTTGGAGTTTTAGTCTTTGTTGTGTAATCCTGGACAAGTTGTTTTATCTCTGTCAGCCTCAGATTACTCATCTGTAAAATGGAGATAATAATGACATCCCTTCCACAGGGTTGTTCTGAGAATCAAATGAGATTACATATGTAAAGCACTTTGCAAAACTTAAAGTGCTTAATAAAAACTAGCTATTAATGTTGTTGCAATCGTTATTACTAGTAAACAAGGATTTCACTCAAAGGAAGTGTTTGCTGCTCTGAGCAAAAGAAAGTTTCCTTAAAAAACAAATATGAAGGAGAAAATGAGAAGGTGGTACAGTGGATGGAGCTCTGCAGCAAGCGTCAGGAATACTTGAGTTCAAATCTGGCCTCAGACATTTATAATATGATCATGAGCAACTCCCTAAGCTCTGTCTACCTCGGTTTCCTCTTCTGCAAAATGAGGACGCTAATAGCACCTACCTCCCAGGAAGGTGAAGATAAGGTGTTTGTGAAGATAAGATGACATAATATTTGTAAATCATTTTGCAAACCTTAAAATATTATGTATGAGCTAGCTGTTATTTGTATTATTACCATTATTATCAAACTCTAAAGAACATCAGATACAACCTTGGAATGAAAGTCATAATGAAGGAGGTAATCCATAGAAGAAAATAGTTAGGAAGGGGAATGGGAAGAATATGCATCAGATCTCTACACTTCAATGAATAATAATGGATAATGTCCAATGGATAATAATAATAATAATTATTATTATTATTGATCATTATATAATTATCTAATTTATAATAAAAAAGTAAAATTTTAAATATTAATGAAAGTAGGCAAAGACTACTTAATAGTTTACATGTACATGTATATGTATGTGTGTTTATGTGTAATATGCACGTGTTTATATGTATATAGCTCATTTGTACATAATTGCATGTTGTCTCCCCCTTTAGATTGTGAGCTCCTTGAGGACAGGTACTGTCTTTTGCCTTTCTTTATAACCCCAATACTTAGCACAGTGCTTAGCACATTAAAAAAAAAGAAAACACTTAAATGCTTACTGACTGACTGAGGTAGAATTTTCATTCCTTTATAAATAGAGCATCTGATAATTTTTTTCTTGTTTTCCTCACAATTTTATCTCTCCATAGGTTGAGGAAGTAACAAGAAGCACTACTGTGGGGGCAGCTAGGAGACGCAGTGGATAGAGCACCGGCCCTAAAGTCAGGAGGACCTGAGTTCAAATCTGACCACAGACCAAATATTTGACAGTTACTAGCTGTGTGAGCCTGGGCAAGTCGCTTAACCCCAATTGCCTAAAATACAAATAAAACAAACAAAAAAAAGAAGCACTACTGTGACTTAATTCTGATAAGTGCAGAGGATCTGGTGAAGTAAAAATGATAGGTGTCTGGAGTGACCAACAGCGTGAAGTCACTGAACACTTAGCCTAGCACAGTGTTCTGCATATCATAGCCACTTAAGAAATGTTTATGGAACTGAATGCTCAGATATATGCCCTCAATTTTAAAATAATTTTTTTAATCCAGCGAAGATACAGATAATGGATCTCTTAACCAGGACCATTAAGAAGGAAGAGAACTAAAGAGGAAGAGGAAAAAATGAAATTCGGACAATGTAATTGCATATAATCTTGACAAAAAAAAAGAGAAATGACATCAAAAGGGACAGATTTGGCCACATGAGGAGCTCTTTGATGAATTCAGATTTTTAAAGGATATGTCCAAAGGGTAGGAAAGCGGACTTTCAAAATAGAGATATTTGGAGTAAGTAAAAGGACAAGGAAAGGGTAGGGTGGCTCTACTATTCCAGGCATATACTGTAACATAAACACATGACAAAGAAAATGCCAAACTACTCAATTCCTTTTTCTTTCTATTTTCTCCATCAATTACAATAATGTTCAATCTGAAATGATGGAACAAACATGGTTTAAAAGAAAAATTAACCCTTATTAATTCATTATTGTTAAGAGGTCTCCAGTGTTAGGCAGCAAGGCTTTGTCCTCAGTCCTGTTCTGTTTAAAATGTTTATAAATGACTTGGATGAAGATACAGGTTGCAAACCTCAACTTTGGTGACCCAAAGCTGGGAAGGATGGTTAATATATTGAGTAATATTGATCTGGAGCCAAAAGATCTCAGCAGGCTGACATGAGGAACTGAAACTAACAAGATTAAGCTACACTTAGGTCATAAAAATCCAATACATCAGTGGGAAAGGCATGGGTAGATAGCAGAACATGTGAAAAACATTTAGTTGTTTCACTGGACTACAAGCTCAATGTGACTCAATCCATTCTGTGTCTGACAGCAAAAGTTAATTATATCTCAGGCTACATTCATAAGAGGATAGTGCCCAGACCACAGGACATAATAAACCTTGTATACTCCATAAGGGGAATAATGTCCCATCTAGAATTCTGTGTTCATTTTGGAGAGGCAATGAAGTCTCATAGTATTGAGAATGAAGAGATCTGGGTTCTTCTCCCCAGGGCTCTTCCTAGTTGAGATCCTGGGTAATACAAATAATCTGTATGTTCCTCAGTGTTTTTATATATATGTTTTATGAATGAAGAGGTCGAACTAGGTACCTTCTTCCAGCCAATGTCTTCCAGCTCTAACATGCCGTATATAGTCTTAGGGATACTTAAAAGCTGGTTCATCCAATAGAGGACACCCAAGATGATAGGAGTCATACAAGGAGAAATGGGAGGAACTAGGGATTAATTTCCCAAAGTATAAGAAGACATTGGAGAAATGGGGAGCATGATAGCTGTTTTCAAATATTTGAAGGGCTACTATGTAGGTGGCACAGTGGATAGAGCGCCAGGCCTGCAGTCAGAAAGACCTGAGTTCAAATCCAACCTCAGGCACTTCTAGCTGTATGACACTGGGCAAGTCACTTAACCCAGTTTGCCTCAGTTTCCTCATTTGTAAAATGCAAACCACTCCGGTACCTTTGCTAAGAAAAGTAGAAAAGTCAGACACAACTGAACAACAACAAAATTATGTAGAAGAGAGAAGGGATATATTCTCCATAGCTCCATAGCTCTACAAAGGAAAACTAAGGCTAAACTAGTAGAAGTTACAAGAATTTTGGTTCAATGTAAGTTAAAGTATTATAAAAGAGCTATTTGAAAATCAAAAGAGCCCAACATGTACAGCAGTTCATTTCCTGTCACTGAAACATGTAGTTTGAGGCTGGCTATATGACCACCTGTAAGAGGTAAGAGGGACTTGAGCATGTGATAGGAGACTAGACAAGCTGACTTTTAAGGTCCTTTCCAACTTAGCAATTCTATTCTTTTTCTATTTCCTTATCCCTTTCTCCTAGGTCCTTGGTTTTTAAAATAAACATTTATTAATCTTTGACTTGTTCAAGATAATGATGTAGATATTGCATTATTTTTAAGAATATATATATATAATCTTCAACTGGAAGAAACCCTAAAGATCACTTAATTCAACTCTCTTATTTTACATATCAGTAAACTGAGGAGGTCCGAGAGAGGATAAGGGACTTACCCAAAGTCATATAGATAGTAAATATGAAAGGTGGGATTTGAACCCAGGCCCTTTGACTCCAGTGCCAATACTTTGCCCATTATACTGTCAAAGAATGAGGAGCTTACAATGAGAAAATGTATCAGATTTAAGAAGTATACAAAGAAAAGCAGAGCACCAAAGAATCCAAGAACCTAAAAAGATGTTGCCCTATGTCTATGAAAAATTGCTTTGCTTCTCCATGCTTTTTCTTACTCTACTCTTTGAAGCACAGTTTTGCCTGCTCAGGGAAATTCTGTAGCTTGTCTGTAAAGGTTTTCTAATTTTCCAACATCACAACCACAGCAGAAGCTGACTTGGGATTTTTCACATTGTATTCTGTGCTTGTCCAATTACAGGCATACCATAAGGGGAAAAAAAAAACACAGAAAATTCAGTATCTCCACAGTGCCCAGGCAGCGAGGCAGAGATCTCAGACTAAAGTACGGCACAATGCTATCTCTGGAAAACTTGAGTACTTTCTGGTAAGCGGGCCATGTTCTGATTCCTGAGAACTCCCTCTGTGCCCTAAATAAGGTCACTGGTTTTAAACAGAACTAAACAAAAATGTGTTACAGGAAGTGAAAATAGTTGTTTTTTCCCGGTGTCAGAGAATCACCCAATTACAGCTGAGTTGTGCTTTGATTAATTGATTCATCATGTCTCCTGTTGAGTAATTTTCTTCACTGAGGGTCTACTGATGTAATTTGCTCACAACTGTCACTGTTTTTCAAGTATGAATGATGCTGCATAATGGGTTCAGGTGCTCAGAGAAATCGACTGTCATAAACAGCTTATATGTCACAATCCAGGGGAATAATGGCATTCAGAAAAGGAAAACAAAACAACTTAAAAGTAGCAACAGAGTGAGGGTGATAGCCATTCTCACTCTTCAGTTAATGTATGATACCCAAAAAGTGCTGATGATTTCCTGTTCACTGGGAGCCCTGAAAGCAGCCTTCCCCACCTAGCTAACCTGAGGCTTAATGAACACATGACAAAGAAAAGAATCCAATCAGATAAACCTCAGAAGCAGTATGAGGGAGGCTGAGGTATCTTGAAAGTGTGCCTATAATTACCACCATATTCCCATATTGTATTGTGATGGTGGGCGAGTTGCATAATTATCACTGATTATAACAAAAACATTAATTTACAATTTGTTGAGGCGTGTGTGTGTGTGAGGCACCAGAGAGACAGCAGTGGGAGAGAAAGCACCAGGGATAGTGGGTTTATAGCAGAGATTAATTAGGCTGCAGGTAAGGCCCTGCAGGTGCACGTAGGAGCAGACACTATGGAAGGCCTGGGCTCTGGGCCTGGAGCAAACGCAGGTGGTAACTGACAGTAGTGAGTTTTGAGCTCATATGATTTAGAATTGACAGAGACCTAGGAAACTTTGAAGTCCAAACCTCCTATTTTATAGAAGAGAAAACTTGAAGCCAGAAAAGCTAAGTGGTTTGCCCTTGGTCTACACAGGTGGGTCTTTACCTTACCTTGATTGATGTAAGTCCATTCTTTTGTAGGTGAGGTGAAGCAGAGTGAGACAGTGTAAAGAGTCAAGCTTTTGAATCCTGACTGTTCCATTAACTACTTTGTGTGGGCCAGTTATTTTACCAACCTGGGTCACAGTTCTAGCATCTGCAAAACAAGAGCATTGGCCCAAATGCATTCCAAGTTCTCTTCCAGCTCCACATCTTTGATCCTCTGACCTGAAGTATGACAGAATTACTGTCATCTTTATCTGGTTAATCTCACTGCCAATTTTTATAAAGTGTAAGTGAATCTTGTTGCAAGTCGATGTCAGACAGATCTTGGATTTTAGAATTAAAACGAAACAGAAGGCCGAGGTAAAGATCTACCAATGTCATAACTCAATGTTTCTACAAACCCACATATCCTCAGCAGGTGGTGGTTCAAAATGTAGAGGGATTTTTTTTTTAAGTAGAAACAGAAAGAAATGAAAAAGAATGAAGCACAGACCAAAGCTTTTCTAAACGAGTTTTCCTAAAGTACAGGTCTGACCATGTCATTCTCCTACCTCCCTTTTGCTTCCAAGGTAAAATATAAACTCAACTGGCATTTAAATTCCTTCCTATCCCAGGCCCAACCCACCTTTCCAATCTTATTAAACAACAACCTCCTTCCATGCACTCTATGGTCCAGTCAAACTAGCTTTATTATTCCTTATGCATGACATTACATTTCCCATCTCCATACCTTTGCACTGGCTGGTTCCCTATGCCTAGAACGCAGTTCCCTTTCATGCCCTGCCTCTTAGGCTGCATACTTTCCTTCAGGACCTTGCTCAAGCACTATTTTCTACATGAAATCTCTCCTGAGCCTCATAGCTGCTAGTAGTGCTTATCCCCTCAAAATTATCTTGTGTTTATTTTGTGCGTGTTTTGTCCATCTCTGTATGTGTACCAGTTGTCTTCACTGAGAGAGAGCAGTAACTTTTTCCCTTATGTGTCTGTATCACCAGCACCCAGCACAGTGCTTGGCATATTGTTCCGTTGTTCAGTTGTTTCAGTCATGTCTGACTCTTTGTAACCTCATTTGGGGTTTTCTTGGCAAAAATACTGGAGTAGTTTACCATTTCCTTCTCTGGCTCATTTTACAGATGAGGAAACTGAAGCAAACAGGGTTAAGTGACTTGCCCAGGGTCACACAGCTAGTAAGTGTCTGGGGCCAGATTTGAATTCAGGTCTTCATGACTCCATTGTACCACCTAGTTGGCACATTATGGGTTCTTAATAAATGCTTTGATTTATTTAATTTTTAATTGATTGTAAATTATTTTGATCTTGAAACTCTACAGTTGTATACTATTAAACCTAGGAGTCCTACACTAAAGAGAAACAAAAGTATTTCCTTATTTGGGGGACTATCTAGCCCTCTTATTGTAACTTCTTTCCTGTCTTTGAACAGCTTATTTCTGTTTGAGACATACTATTGCCTGCTTTCTCCTGAGTTAGCACAAACATGAGCCAACCCGAGCAATGTTTAGAGGAGATTGTCTTGGCCCAGAAAGAGCTTTCTGGAGGAAGGATATTTGAAAGAAAGAACAGGAAAGAGTATAAGGTAGATACTTTTTTTTGGTGAGGTGAAGGTGGGAGAAACTCCATAGAAAAATTCATGGGGATTGAAGTGAGAGAGAGGAATATCTTTGTCTTAGAAATTTATAGTGATAGAAGTTGCAGAAAGCCAGATTTATATTCAGGGTAAAGAAGGTCTTTCTCACAATAAATGTTGTCCCTAAAAGGAATGGGGTAGCTTCAGAAGATAAGGGATCCTTCAACCAAATGCTGGAAGGCCATTTCTTGGGACTGTTACAGAGGAGACTCTTCTTCAGGGACTGGTTGTTTTAGATAGCTTTTGAGCTCCCTTTAAGCTTTGAGACTGGTAGAATTCTGGGAACTTGTGCCATTGCACCTGTTGGACTAGACTTAATGGATTAGTGTCTTTTTAGGGAAATAGTATGTTATGGTACTTGCCAGCAACAAATACACTAAGAAATATAGTCTGTACATACACTGTAAAATACACTAACACACTATTGCCTTAGAAGAAACAGCTAACCAAGACTGATAGGAAATTATAGTTATATATATGGATATATAGATATATTCCTCTCCATTATCTCTCACAGTCATTTGATTACCACCAAGTCTTGTCAATTCTTGTTTGGGTACTTATAGATAGATTCATATATAAATATGTACATATATCACCTACATAGATAATAGATGATAGAGTTGGAGCCAGAAAGGCCCTGAGGGGACATCCAGTTATATAATAATGGAATCATAGAACCCTATGGTTGGAAGGAACCACGCAAGCTATCTTTTCTGATGTATAAAGTTAGTCATTTGACTGCATGGTCTCTCCCAGCATACAAATAGTATAATTTGTAATATATTTAAGGTGATGAAAGAATCCATCTCATTGTGGTATGAAGTTATAGCTTTTTGGATGGCTAGTTGATTTGGCGGAGAAAAATTTGGTTTATCCCTAAACCAAAACTATTCCTACTACTGGGCCTTCCCTGGCACCTGAAATCCTACCATCAGAGATTCATTTACCATACTAGCTATCTGTCACCTTTGAAAACAGAGAGAAGACATCACAGAAACAGGATAAAATACAGGAAAAATTTAATTGTTAGAAGAGAAGGTGGTGGCTAAAGGAAGAGTCCAGAGAGTGGGACAGCAGGGAGAAGAGACCAGATCTCTGTGTGGAGCCAGAAGGAAAATGATGGACCAAGTAAATGCCTTGAAAGTGAAAGGGAATATGTGAAGGGAGAGAAGACCAAGGAGGAGGTCACCATGTCAGTCTTGCCTCAGGTCATTTAGTATTCTCAAATGTCACTGCTAGCACCAATATTATTTATCATACCTTAAAACTTTAAAGATCTTTACTACCTACCTTCTTCACAATTCCTTAAAATCTGCTCCAACCACTCTACCAAATTACCCTCTCAGAGGTCACCAATAGCTAACCTGTTCTAGTAAATTCATCACTAGATCCAATCTTACTCCAGTGTTGGGTTGGTGTTGTTGTTGGGGTTTTTTTTAAAGAATTAATCTGAAAAAGTAGATAGAATGCTGAACTTGATTCAACAAAGTCTGGGTTAGAATCCTGCTTTGATATTTAACTATGTAACTGTATAACTACTGGTGAGTTAGTTAATCTCATTAAGCCACACAGTTTCCTCATCTGTAAAACTGGGTTATCTTAAGGGAGAAAAAAAAAACTCTTGGTATTATCAATCTTTCTCCATTATCTCTCACAGCCATTTGATCACCAAGTCCTCTCAATTCTTGTTTGGGTACTTATAGCTAGATTCATGAAATCATTGGTGCCAGAATATCCTCCACTGGCCCAAAATGCATTGGCTCTTTGTCTTCTTATCCTGTGCAATCTAAGGGAATGTCTCTCTAGATTACCCACCCAAATCCCTAAAGACATTCATCTGCTCCTTTTAACATTCTGTGGGATGGGGGAGGCATCATATGGCTGATCAAGTTTCAAAGCTCCCAGATCAAGGAGAAAGTACTACAAGCAATTAGAGTGAAAAAATTTAAATATTGTAGAGTTACAGTCAAGATAAGACAAGATTTAGCAGCTTCTACATTAAAAGACCAAAGAGCATGGAGCATGATATTCTGAAGAGCAAAGGAATTGGGTTTGCAACCAAGAATAACTTATGCATAAAAACTGAGTGTAATCCTGCAAGAAAAAAATGGATATTTAATGAATTAAAGGACTTTCAGGTACTTTGAGGAAAAGACCAAAACTAAAAAGAAAATATGATTTGCAAGAATCAGGAGAAACATAAGAAGGTAAGAATTAAAGACCAATTACATGGGATTTAATAAGGTCAAAATGTTTGCTTCTTATATGGGAAAACATTATCTGTAACTCTTAAGAATGTTTTCATTATTAGAGTAGTTTGAAAGAGCATAGCATAGATAGAAGGCTTGGGGTTGAGCTGAGTATGGGATGAATCTAAAAAATTAAATTGAGTAGGGAGAGGTAGGAGCAATTATCTCATACAAATGAGGCATGAGTGGGAAAAATGGTTACACTGGAGGGTAGGAGGAGGTAGGGGGTTGGTAAGGCTAGAACTTTTTTTCATCAGAACTGGGTTAAAGAAGGAATGACATATGCATCTAAAAGGGTATAAAAGTTTCCTTAACTTACAGAGAAATAGAAGGGCAAGGGGATAGGAGAGGAGAGGAATTCTTATAATGGTGTACAGATTAAGAAATAGGAAGGCAAGAGGAGAGGATAAGAGAAGGATTCTTAGAAGGGGTACAGATTAGGGAGGTGTGGTCAGAAGAAAAGTAGACATCTGAAGAGGAATAGGGTAAAAAGAGGGGGAGAGAAAAATAAACAGTAAGAAAAAATAGCAATTATAACTTTGAATGTGGATAGGATGGATTCACCCATAAAATAAAAATGAATAGAATGGATTAAAAGCTGGAATCCAATAATATGTCATTTACAAGAAACACATTTAAAATGAGAGATAAACTTAGAGTAAAAATGGAGGGCTGGAATAGAATTTGTTATCCTTCAGCTGATGAAAAAAAGGAGGAGTAGCAATCATGATCTCAGACAAAGTTAAATCTAAAATGGATTTAATTAAAAGAGATAAATAGGGAAACTATGTTATGTTAAAAGGTACCATAAATAATGAAGTAATATAAATACTAAACCTATATTCACCAAATGCTATAACATCCAAATTGTTAAATGAAATACTAAATGCATTACAGGTGGAAATAGATAGAAAAACTATAATAGTGGGGGATTCAACCTTCCTCTCTCAGTACTAGATAAATCTAACCAAAAAACAAATAAGAAAGAAGTCAAGGAGATGAATAGAATCTTAGATGAGCCAGATATGATAGATATCTGGAGAGAACTGAATGGGAATAGAAAGGAATATACCTTTTTCTCAGTGGCACATGGTGCCTTTGGAAAAATTGACTATATATTAGGGCATAAAAACCTTATAGTTAAATGCAAAAAAGCAGAAATAGTAAGTGCATCCTTTTTGAATCATAATATAATAACATTATATTTAGTAAGGGACTACGGAAACACAGATTAAAAATTAATTGGACTCTAAATAATCTAATCCTAAAGAATGAATGGGTTAAAGAACAAGTCATTAAAACAATAATTTTGTTAAAGAGAATGATAATAATGAGATAGCATACCAAAACCTATGAGATGTATAAAAAAGCAGTAGTCAGAGGAAAATTTATATCTCTAAATGCTTACATTAACAAAATAGAGGAAGAGCAGATCAACAAATTGAGTATGCAATTTAAAAAATAGAAAACAAACACAAATTTAAAATATCCAATTAAACACCAAATTGGAAATTCTAAAAATCAAAGGTGAGATTAATAAAATTGAATGTAAAAAACTTCACTGAATTAATTAAACTAGGAGTTAGTTTTATGGGAAAAAAACTTATAAAATAGATAAACTGTTAGTTAACATGATTTTAAAAGAGAAAGAAAACCAAACCTCTACTATCAAAAATGAAAAGGATGAATATACCATTAATGAAGATGAAATCATTGAAACTATAAGAAGTTATTTGCCCAATTACATGCCATTAAATTTAACAATTTAAATGAAATGGAGGAATACTTGCAAAATTGTAAACTGCCTAGATTAACGGAAGAGAAAACAGAGTATCTAAATAAACCTATTTTAGAAAAGAAATTGAACAGGCCATAAATGAGCTTCCTAAGAAAAAATCATCAGGACCAGATGGATTTACAAGTGAATTCTATCAAACATTCAAAGATCAACTAATTCCAATATTAAATAAGTTATTTGGAATAATGGGCAAAGAAGGAATCCTACCAAACTCCTGTTATGAAACAAATATGGCACTAATACCTAAACCAGGAAGAGCAAACACAGAGAAAGAAAATTATACACCAATTTCACTAATAAATATGGAAGCAAAAATCCTAAATAAAATACTAGCTAGGAGAATACAACAATGTGTCATAAAGATTATGCATTGTGACCAAGTGGAATTTACATGAGGAATGCAATGGTTTAACGGAAGGAAAATTATTAACATAATTGATGATATCAATAATAAAAGTAACAAAAATAATATGATTGTATCAATAGATGCAGAAGCTTTTTGCAAAATACAACACTCATTCCTATCAAAAACACTTGAAAGCATAGGTATAAATGGATTTTTCCTTAAAATGACAAGAAGCTTCTACCCAAAACCAACAGCAAACATTATTTGTAACAAGGATAAGCTAGAAATTTTCACAATAAGAATAGAAGTGAAATAAGGATGCCCATTATCACCAATGTTATTCAATATTGTATCAGAAATACTAGCAATTAGAGAAGAAAAAGAAATTGAAGGAATCAAAATGGGCAATAAGGTAATAAAACTACCTATTTTGCAGACAATATAATGATATACTTATTAAATCTTAGAGATTCAACTAAAAAGCTAGTTGAAATAAATTTTAACAAAGTAGCAAGATATAAAGTAAATCCACATAAATCATCAGCATTTCTATATATCACCATCAAAACTCTGCAAGAAAAATAGTAAGAGTTACCCCATTTAAAATAACTGTAAGGGGCAGCTAGGTGGCGCAGTGGATAGTGCATCAGCCCTGAAGTCAGGAGTACTTGAGTTCAAATCTGGCCTCACGCAAACACTTGACACTTACTGGCTGTGTGACCACAGGCAAGTCACTTATCCCCAATTGCCTAAAAAAAAAAACTGTAGATGGTAAAAAGTACCTGGGAGTATATCTGCCAGGTCAAACCCAGGAACCACAAGAATATAACTATAAAACACTTTTTATGCAAATAATTGGAGAAATGTTAATTGTTCATTGTTGAGCAGAGCCAATATATTAAAAATGACAATTCTACCTAAACTAATCCACTTATTCAATGCCATCCCAATGAAATTACCCCCAAAAAGTTATTTCATTGATCTAGAAAAAAATAATAACAAAATTGATTTGGAAGAACAAAAGGTCAAAAATATCAAAGGAATTAATGAAAAAAAGTAAAGAAAGGAGGTTTAGCAGTATCAGATTTTAGAGTGTATCAAAAAGTGCTAATTATCAAAACTATCTGTTATTGGCTAAGAAATAGAAATTTATATCAGTGGAACAGAGTAGATATATAGTACATGTTAGCAAGTGATTATAGTAACCTTGTGTTAAATAAAGATTTAAGTTTTTGAAATAAGAATTCACTATTTGGTAAAAAAAAAAACTTTGGGAAAACTGGAAAGCAGTTTGGCAGAAACTAAATATAGCAAATATCTAATGCCATTTACCAAGATAAGGTAAAAATGGATACATGACCTAGTTATAAAGGGAGACATAACAAGTAAATTAGAAGAACAAGGAACATATTACCTATCAGACTTACATACAAGTGAAGAATTTATGAATAAACAAGACATAGAGAGTGTTGTGAGATGTAAAATGGTTAATTTTTATCACATCAAATTAAAAATGTTTTGTACAAATAAAACTAATATAGCCAAGAAAAAAAGTAGAAAATGGGGATGGGAGTAATAAATAATTTTTCAGATAAAGGTCTCGTGTATAAAATGTATAGAGAACTTTGTCAAATTTATAAGAATATAAATTATTCCCCAACTGATAAATTGTCAAAGGATATGAAGAAGCAGGTTTTGGATGAAGAAATCAAAGCTATATGTAGTCATATTTTTTAAAATGTTCTAAATCCTTATTTAGGAAATGAAAATTAAAACAACTTTGAGATATCATCTCATATCTATCAGACTAACTAAAACGATAGAAAGGGAAAATGACAAATGTTGTAGGGGATGTGGAAAAATTGGGACACTAATACACTGTTAATGGAACTGTGAACTAATCTAACCATTTTGGCGGGTGATCTGGAATTATACCCAAAGAGTTATAAAACTGTGTATACCCTTTGATCAAGCAATAACACTATTAGGTCTATTTCCCAAGGTGACCAGAGAAAAAGGAAAAGAACCTATACATTCTAAAATATTTATACCAACTTTCTTTGTGGTGGCAAAGTACTGAAAATTGAGGGGATACCCATCAATTGGGGAAGTTGTGGTATATGATTGTGATGGAATACTACTGTGCTGTAAGAAATGATGAGCAGGCTGATTTTAGAAAAAACATGGAAAGACTTGCATGAAATAATGAAAGTGAAATGAGTAGAACCAAGAAAATGTTGTATATAATAACAGCAATATTGTTTGAAGAATAACTGTGAAGAAATAAGCTATTCTGAGTATTATAAATATTCAAATCATCTATAAAGGATCTATGAAGGATGGTACTATCTACCTCCAGAGAAAGAATTTATAAATAGAAGTATGAATAGTATGGTTTTACAGATGTACATATCTATGTCAAATGAAATGGTGGCCTTCTCTAGTGAAGGGTGAAGAGGGAGGGGGACAGTTCAGAACTTAAAATATAACCCTAAAAATTTTATTTTAATTTGAAAAATAAACCTCCAAAATAAGACATGGAACTATTACCTCCAGCTCCCCACCCCCAACCAGAAGCTCTGCTAACACCTACAAAATAGAACAAGTCAGGAAAGTATAGGAGAGTTATGCAATTAAGGATTCTTTCCACTAGCATCTATTGTAAAAGCAAAAAAGAAAAATTCTGTGAAGAATTTGACAAATACTTTGACTTTTGGTGATGTAAATGAGTCAGTGGATTCAAGGGAGAAATGGTTAAAAAAAATATGTTGGAAAATATAGCCAGGATAAACAAAAATAAAGAGGTAAGAACTTACAGATTATTCAGAAGGTTCATGCTTGCACATCATGAATGGTTTCTTCAAGAAGAACATCAGTGGGCACCGGAGAGAGTAAGCATCAAACCCTTCAGAAACAATGAAATTAACTTTATCTCCTCAGAGAGGAAGTTAACATTTACTGATGGAGCAATTATTTCAGAAAATAGATGTTTACGTACAGTTATCACACTGGTTAGTGCAACAGTCTAAATCAATACCAAACTAGAAGAAAGGGTGTTAAAAAGAAAACATTGCTTGTAATTAAAGCAATTTCAGCTGGATGCCTTTAAACCGAGTACTTGGATTCACCTGCTCTGATTCTTTCAGTGACCTTGTGAAATAGACCACCTCGCTGAGATCCAGTTTTCTCATCTTTAAAATGGAGATAATAGAACTTGTACTCTCTTTACCATAAGGTTGCTGCGAAGAAAGTCCTTTGTAAATCTTTAAGGGGATTGTAAGGGAGGTAGCTCCTTTGCTAAGTTTCTCATGTTCTTATTTGTCATGCAAGCTACTGACAGCACATTTCCTATATTTTGGTGGAATAGAGACAGTGTTTATGAAGACCTCACAAAGAATACAGGCAGGACTCAATAAATAAGGACAATCATTCTGTGAACTTTTAATTTCTGGCTCTGTCATCTTGAAAATAGCTTAAGGAGTACTAGAGAACTATCAGCCTTTATCATAAGTCCCACATACTACCTACAACCAAGGGAGGATACCTCCCCCCATTCCCAAGTAAGAGTCCTGCACTGCAATCTTCTCAGTAATTTCATTCATTTTATTATTTATAGATTGATTTTTGTTTGGGGGATAGGTGGTTTTTTGTTGGAGATGTTCTCCATATGTATGGTGTATAGGTGGCCATTTGGTTTAAGCCTACAGACACTAACTATAAACCCTTTCAGTTTCATAGTGCTGCTTCTGTCATGGGATTTAATAAGTATTGCAAAAAACATAAACTCTCAAAGACATTTCTAGCTCAGAACAAGCATTCAAATACATGAAATGTTATTTTTATAATTTGAAGATATGAGTTGTAACTCTGAAAATAAAGCCACATAGGCAGGCCAGCCAAGATGGTAGAGTAAGAGAAAGCAGTAGTCCTACTTCCCCAGCTCCCACAAGTACTCCAGCAGAGACGTAAGAAGAATTTCAGACCAAGTAGTGATCTGGAAATGTAAGGAGAAACCACAGGGGGTCATCTTTCAGTGCAAGATCACAAATTTTACTAAGAGGGAAGTGACCAAAGCAGGAAATGTGGCATAGAGGATCATGGAGCCAGACCCTAGGAGCCTAACCAAATTGAAGCGCTGTAGCTCTGATCCCAGACAGGGACTAGCCAGCTCAACCCTGCCCTTACAACAAGGCCTCAGAGCTGCCTCTTCTGAACCCCAGAGGGCTTCGTGATCTCAAACAGGGGTAAGGTGCTATCTCTCTGTCCAAGAAAAGAAATTACAGACTTCTACCAAGCCACGGTGTTATTGATCTGATGCTGAAGATATGATCATAGGCTCAGTCTGGGAACCAGAACAGAGCTTCAGTAATATCTGTCCAACCAAGAGAGGGAATAGCAGACTTAGCTCCTAGTACAGGGATTGCAACGCTGTCCCTCTGACTCAATAAAGGGAGATTCAACCCCCTGGCAAGAAAATAGGGATTAGCCATCATGCTATTTCTGTGAATCTGAAGAAACTTCTAGATGGCTGGCCCAGGCTAGGGCCAGCAACTGCCTACTGGAACTGTACTTGGAGACAAGTCTACAGCTGTATTGCCTAGACCCAAACTAGCTTCTGGACACTGGAAAGTCCTGGAGGGTATTAATCAGACTGTGCCCTTGCTGAGAACACACAAAAGCTGCTGGAAATTTGTTGCTCCCCAGCCCAAGCTGTCCCTATGATCCTAGAAGAATATAGCATATAATATTCCAGAGAATATAGTAGCAGGACAACAAATAAGATATACCAGGACTATATAAAATCACAACAATCCTGCCAAAAGTTTGAAAAACTGACCCTGATGCAAAGTCTCAATCCATGAAATAGTAAATGAGTAGATAAATTTTGAAAAACTATCATGATACCAGGAATGCCTAAGACACAAACCCAGAAGAGAATAATTTAAACCACCTTAAAAGAAAAAGCCAGTTTGGTAGAAGTCCTAGAAGAAATAAAGCAAGAGCTTTAAAAAAAAAGTGTTAAAATACTATTACAGATGAAATGAGAGTGCTAGAGCAAAGAACTGGGAATGAAACAACTATAGAGGAAGCACTTGGGAAAAGAATTAACAGTTTAGCACAAGCCATATAAAACCTTTCTTAAGTAACAGGCTCTTTGATAAGTAGAATGTGCCAAAGAAATGTTAATTATTCAATGAAGCCAGAAACATCCAAACAAAATCAAAAAATTGAAAAGCTAGAACAAAGAAGAAAGCTAGAAAGAAACAACTGATCTGGCAAACAGAACAAGGAGAGAAAATTCCATAGACATTAGACTACCTGATAGCCATAATAAAAAAAGAAGCCTAGATGTCATATTTCAAGAAATCATGAAAGAAAACTGCCAGACATACTCAAACACAAAAGCAAAGAGAAAATACAAATAATCCACCAGTCACCTCCTTTAAAAAATGTCAAAATGAAAACTCCCAAGTATTTGATAGTCAAAATCATAAAAGAAGAAAGGAAAAAGGAAAAGGGTACACTAGGGAAGAAATAGGGAATAAGGATGATAGAACTTGTTATTTCATATAATTGGGATATTCAAGAAGAAAACTATATAGATGAAGAAGGGACAGGGGAAGCGCCTTCTTTTCATCTGAACTGGTCAAATGCTTTCAACTCAAAAGGAAAACATGGGATGGGGGGAGGGGTGGGGTAGAGAACAAGAAGAGAGGAAAGGGAGGAGTAAAAAGTACCATAGATTCAGGAAGGGATTGGTCATAAGCAAAACAAACCCTAAGCTGGGAATGGACCTCATAAAGAGTGGTTTAAAAGTAAAAGAAAGGATTAAAACATGTACCTTGTCCTACTCAGACTAAATCTGAGTCTTGTGTTCAGTTCAGCTTGTCATGTATTAGGAAGGACCTTGATAAGCTGGAGAGTGTCTGAGATAGTCAATCAGAGTGTTAAAGGTCTTCAGATCATCCATAAGAATGGAGGTATCAAACATGCAGCCAGAGAGCCCCGAAAAACCCCTGAGTGCAGCCAAAACCATATTAAAACATAATTAGGAAATATTTAACAAAACAAATTAAAATACGTGTGACCTGCAGGGATCCATTTCTATTTGAGTTTGACAACACTTCACAAGAGGACCAATTAGAGAACCTGGGGATATGCAACATGGAGAAGAGAAGACTTAGGTAGGAAGAAAGCTGATTTTAAGTATTTGAAGGGCTAGCGTGTGAAAGAGGCACTAAATTTGTTCTGATTGACCTCCAAGGGCAGAGCTAGGATCAATGGATGACAGTTTGGGAAAATTTTCCTTATTCCCAACAAGTTTAGCCACCTAAGAAAGGAAGGAGCCACCTCTTGCATTAGGAGGATTCCTTTCACTAGAAGCTTTCAAGCAAAGGCTAGATATCTATTTATTGAGTATTTTGTAGAGGAAAGTCTTTTTTTAGACATGGGTTAATTGGCCTCTGAGCTCCGTGATTCTCTAATTTCATGGGTTTTACCTGTAAAAGTGTAACTACAATATTCCTTGAAGGAATAACACATTAAGCACTTGCCATCTTAGCATGAATGAGTTTATCAGATTCTTTCTAAAGATAATGGCTGAGGACGAATTCCTGGAGAATCTGTCATGGTACATAAAGGGTAGGAATTGCTGGTGGACGGTGTCTGGAGTCAGGGTTCTGACCTAAGAGGATAGGCTTGGGAGGTAGTGGGGAGAGCTGGCTGGCCAAAGCACAGCATGAAAGGCATGAAGACACCTTATGTGAGAAATAAATATGTTTGGCAAGGGTGCCAAAAAGTTGTTCAAAGGGGAAGTCAGCCCATCAAAAATCATTTATTATCATTTACTACGTATCAGGCACTATGCTAAGCCCTGGATATACAGAGAAAAGTGAAAAAATAGTCTTTACCCTCATAGAGCTCACAGTCTTATGGGGGAGGCAATATGCCAACAACTATATATAAGATATATACAGGGTAAATAGGAGGTGGAGAAATACCTCCAATAGCCTTCTTTACTCTGTTGTTGTCCATACTGAGCACCACTAATACTGTAAATGGATAGGAAGAGCCAATGTAACGAGGCCCTAAGTAATGACTCAGGGCCAGGTCTTTGGCCACACATATCCTTTCAGAGTCTAGGTTCATAGGTAATTCACCTAACTTCACTATATAGTGTTTGTCGGTTATGGAGATATTTTGTGATGGAGTGACAATGCTTTCCCAGTACATAAGGGCACAGAAGAGCTGTCCAGGTACTTTCCATGTTCTCAGATATTCCAGCTCCCCAACAGACAGATGAAAATAGCTTGTTACTTTCTCATTTGCTGCAACATTACAGTAGTTGAGGACTAATTAGACCAGTCATCATTGTTGTGTTTACAA
Source organism: Vombatus ursinus (assembly GCF_900497805.2). Taxonomy (NCBI): domain Eukaryota; kingdom Metazoa; phylum Chordata; class Mammalia; order Diprotodontia; family Vombatidae; genus Vombatus; species Vombatus ursinus. Next base: position 14,098,199 of record NW_020940355.1, on the reverse strand, counting down.
GTGATTCCTTTTATAAGGTTTTCTTTTTATATACCAGATTACATTATGGTTGCAGTTTTCATAGAGGTTTGTCTATTATCCAATCATATGTTTAGGTAACACTGCCTTTCATCCTTTGATATTGACTCTGTTTTCTCTATCTTGGCTTATGTGTATTGTGGATATTTTAGCCTTTCAGGTCCATGTAAAAGCTGATGCACTTTCTGATCTTAGATGATGTTGGTGAAGTCGTGTGGGGTCTTCAGATTAGAGGCACTTTAAAAACATCAAAGACTAATATGTTATACTATATCAATTACGTAGATGACTTTTTGCTTAGTGTGCATTTATTTGTGCTCTCCATTTTCTAAGAAATATTTTAAAGACTCATAAAGAAAATGTGCTTTCGTTTAGCTAAAATAATGTTGTTGTTGTTGTTTAATGAAAATATTTAATTTGATTATCACTAAAGTATATACATGTGTGTCTATATATATTTTTACAGATCATTGGATCCTAGAGCTGGAGCAGGAAAGGTCCTTAGAGGTAGTTTAGTACACTATGACACATAGTACACATTTTGACAAGTGTAGTCCAAAAGAATTAAGTCACTTGCCCAAAGTTACACTGGGAGAAAGCATTAGAAGTTTTGAATCCAGGTCCTCTCACTCCAGAGCCTCTGTGCATGTGTGTGTTTGTGTCTGTGTGCACACACATGTGCACATGTGTATAAATGTATCTATCTATAGATATGTAAATATATAGACATAAGATATATACATCTGATGATTAGGATATATATGTATATGTGTATATATATATGTGTGTGTGTGTGTATATATATATATATATGCATGTTTCTATTTCCTATACTCAAAAGTCTTAATCCTGCAAATCAAAACAACTCTGAGGTACCACATCACACCTATTAGAATGGCCAAAATGACAAAACAGGAAAATGATAAATGGAAAATTGGAACACTAATGCATTGTTGGTGGAGTTGTGAAAAGATCTGACCATTTTGGAGAGCAATTTGGAACTATGCCCAAAGAGCTATAAAAATGTGCATACCCTTTTACCCAGCAATAGTACTTCTAGGGCTGTATCCCAAAGAGATCATACAAGTGGGAAAAGGACCCATATGTACAAAAATATTTATAGCAGTTCTTTCTTGTGGTGGCAAAAAATTGGAAATTGAGAGGACGCCCATCAATTGGGGAATGGCTGAAGAAGTTGTGGTATATAAATGTAATGGAATACTATTGTGCTATAAGAAATGATGAGCATGCAGACTTCAGGAAAACCTGGAAAGACTTGCATGGACTGAGGCTGAGTGAAGTGAGTAGAACCAAGAGATGTTGCACACAGTAACAACCATGTTATGTGATGATTAAGTTTGATAGACTTAGCCCTTCTTAGTAATGCAAGGATCTATGACATCTTCAAAAGTCTCATGATGGAAAATGCTATCCACATTCAAAGAAAGAACTATGGAGTTTGAATGCAGATCAAAGCATACTATTTGCTATTTTTTTCTTCTGTTGTGTTGTTTCCTCTTTCTTGTGGCTCCTTCTATTGATTCTAATTCTTACTTACAACATCACTAATGTGAAAATATGTTTAATAGGAATGTATATGTAGAGCCTATATCAGATTGCATGCTGTCTTGGGAAGTGAGGTAGGGAAGGAGGGGGAAAAATTTAAAACTCAAAAGCTTATGGAAGTGATTGTTGATAAATCAAAATAAATTAATAAAAAAAGTCTGAATCCTGATTATAGCTTTCAGTCACATGAGGGAAATTTGGGCTATATTTATATTATTTTCATATTCCTTTCCAAATTCAATGCACATTAACTAATCACCTCCTGTGTTCAAGGAGACATGGGCATAATCCCAGTCCTCATAAAGTTTTCCTTTGTAGGGAACATACATGTATATAAATAAGTCTAATATACAATTAAATATATAGAGAGTTAAGGAATTAAAGAATATATCAGAGAATGTACTCTGGAAATATCTAAGGAAGCTATGTATGTATATACACACATATACACATTTATACATATATGTACTCATATATATGTATACAGTAATAGCTGGCATTTATATAGCACTTTCTGGTTTAGAAATCACTTTAGACGTGTTATTCCATTTGATATTCACAATAACTTTGTAAGGCAAATACTATTTCTCTTCCTCTTACAGATAATGAAGCTGAGGCTGAGAAGGATTAAGTAGTTTGCCCAGGATCACACAGCTAGCAAGTACTTGAGGCAGGATTTGAATGCATACTTTCCCAATTCCAAGTCTAAGACTCTATCCATTGTCTATGAGCACACATATATCTATAACCATTTCTATGTCCATGTCACATCCATATTTATGCCTGTGTCCATGACCATGTCCATGTCCATCTCCATGTCTACATCCATGTGTACATTTATGTCTATGTCTATGTCGATATGTGTGAAGGGAGACTCCTGAGTAAGAGCTGGTACTTCCTTCATTTTACAAAGAAGAAAACTGAGGGAAACAACACTTTTAGCCAGGAGACAAGGAAAGATTACGTGAAGGTGGCAATTGAGCTTAGCCTTAATGGTTTCTGAAAAACAGAGATGACAAAAAAAAATCTCATCCTAGGCACTGGGAGAGGGAGAAGGTGTGGAGAAGAGCAGTTGGTGTCAAGATTTAGAAGAGGTGTAAATTCATGGAAAGGCAGTAAGGTGGTGCAGTGGATAAAGCATTGGGCCTGGAATCAGGAAGATTCATGGGTTCAAATCCAGCCTCAGACACTTACTTACTGTGTAAACCTGGGTAAGTCACTTAACCCCCTATTTGCTTCAGTTCCTTATACATAAAATGAGCTGGAGAAGGAAATGGCAAACAATTCCAGTATCTTTGCCAAGAAAACCCTGAAATGGGGTCATGAAGAGTCAGGCAGGACTGAAACAACTGAATGACAAAAAATGCATGGGGGTAGAGGATGGTATGATGAATTCTTTTTTTTTTCTCCTGTTAACCAATCTCTTTTTTAAATATATATTTTCTTTCCCCCCAATTACATATTAAAACAATTTCAAACATTATTAAAGTTTCGAGATTCAAATTCTATCCCTTCCTGAGACAGTAAGCAATCAGATATGTTATACTTGTGCAAGGTACAATGAATGCTAAGAAGAGTTTGCACTTCAATTTGGCTGGCCCTTATAGTGTGTGAAAGAGAATAGAGTGAAATAAGGTTGGTTGTAACTAAACTGTAGGCCACCTTAAATGCTTGCATTAAGAAGTTTGTATTTTATCCTAGAGGCAATAGAGAGACACTGGAGGTTTTTTGAGCAGGCAAAGGGCCAAGTCTTCCCTGTGCCTTAGGAAAGTTTTTCTGGCAAGTCTGAATAACAGATTGGAGAAGGGAGAGATTAGAAGTAAGACCAACTAAGAGTATGTAGAACCAATAAAGGAGAGATGTGATGATGATTCAAAATAGCATAGTGAATAGTTTTTAAAAATAGATTTCTATTGATATTTTGAGTTTTAACACTACCTAGATTTCCCTCTCTATCCCTTCCCTCCCCACTTCCATGTAGAATTAATAGGATTTAGCCACTGATCAGATGAGGAGGGTGAAGGCTGAAGGAGAGTAAAGAGTCAAAGGTATTGAGTTTACCAAGCTGAACAATCAGGAAAATGAAGGCACTCTCCACAAAGAAAGAGAAGTTTGGTGGAAGGGTAGTTTTTTGATGGAGATGTTCTCCATGAGTATGGAAGCACAGTAGTTGGACAAACCACTCTGTGATCAGTATGTAATGTAAAAGTAACCCTTTGGTTTGAGCCTGTAACCATTAATTATAAACCCCTTCAATATAGTACTGCTTCTTCCTTGAATTGGTTTTCCAATTTGTTGTTGTTCAGTCATTTAAGTTGCATCCAACTTTTCACAATTCTATTTGGGTTTTTGGTTTTTTTTGGCAAAGATACTGAAGTGGTTTGCTATTTCCTTCTCTAGCTCATTTTACAGATGAGGAAACTGAGGGAAATAGGGTTAAGTGACTTGCCCAAGGTCACACAGCTAGTGTCTGAGGCTAGATTTGAAATCAGGTCTTCCTGACTCCAGGTCCAGTGTTCTATCCACTATACTATCTAGCTGCCCTAGCTGGTTTTCCAAAACGTTTCCTCAAAATGAGTTAACCTGACTCCAACTGCTAAACCCCAGGTCGGTCTGATTATTTTTCCTCAGGTGAGCCTTGTTATTTTCAGTTGCACTTCTATGTCCATAGAATTTAAATTTTACCCTCCAAGATGTTTATGTCCACCCTTCAGAGTTTGATACAGTAACTGCTTAAATATTATTCTATTACTCCTTCTTTCCATGTGTAGAATCCAGTTAATGCAGGCTGAAGAATATTGTGTCATAGGCATGTTCATAGGTACATGTACAAACTCAAAATCAATGAATACAGCTCCATTTGCATATGAGAATGTCAACTGAAGGGTAATGATCTGCACCCACAGTGATTTGTGATGCAGTTGTTGTTCACACAAAAAGAACACTTTTCCCCACCCTCAGACGGTATGCCTTGTATTGAACTGAATGTCAATGTGTATTGGTTTTCCGAGAGCATAAACCTCATCTTTTGTTTCAGAAGCTCAGAGAAATCTATCAGAATGGAAGATGCTTCAGTGAGCCAGAAAGACTAATTGGAGGATCTGACAGCAAAGATTATTTTACATGTACAAAAACAAAAAGGTAATTTGAGTAGAAAAGTGAATGCAATGTTACATTTAAGTAGCCATGAAATTATGTGATCATTTTGGCCTTTTTCGTACTATAGGTTTTCTTCATGCCTACATACTCAGCATTAGTCAAAATAGATAAGTAGCCAATGGATGAAATTGTGGTTCACAGACAGGCATATATGCACATCAAAGGTTTTTTATAAGTGAATACAGTACTTTCAATTTCTATAAAAAGAAGCAAAATTTAAAATTGAGAGAAAAAAGGTCAATGGAACAAAAGAAAAATCCCCAAAATGAAATCAAATGTCTATAAAAGGTTAGTGTAAGGAAAACATGATATAAAACTTTTGGGAAAGGATTTTATCATTTGATAAATATTACTGGGGGAACTATGCAGCAATATGGCAAAACAAGTGAATTTAGACCCATACCTCCCACTATACACCACAATTAAATTCCAGGGGTAATCAATAATTTGAACATTTAAAAAAAGACAAAAATAGAATTCTTTTTATCTCAATTATGGTGATTATTCAATAAACTGAAACAACCATAGCAATAAAGAAAAACAATTTGATCATGTATATTTCAACTTTTTTAAAGTGAAATTATTTTTTAGTCCAAATCCGTAAGTTCATCAGAATGAAGAAATTCCCAGTGTGAGGAAAATTCCTTCTACACATGAAGCTCTGTAAATCATCTGTGATTTATATTTTTAGAGAATTTCTTAAATCTAGAACAACATAACTAAAATAAGAATGAAAACAAGAGATTTAGTACAAGCCTCTGAGTTAAAATTATCATATTAAACCAAAAACACAAGTTGCTGATAAAAAATGTATAAAAGCAAAATACAATCCCCCAAGGATAAATGATGAAAGGTTATAATAAACCCTTGGGACTTACTCATCCAACCTGTACTGACTAGTGCTGGCAGGTTGTATCTTCAGAGGAGTGGCTGCTACTTACTTTCAGGTTTCTGGGAATACCTCTGAGAGGCAGTGAAGTTCTTTTAATAGTACTGGCTTATAGCCCCATGCAGCATGTGTTATCCCCATGTCAATTGCCCAATGGCATTGATTATCTTGATGTCATTGAAACCAGTGTTTAATGCCCCATTCTCAACTTAGTTTCTTTTTCTTCAGTATCAATTGAACAATTAACACCAATTAGATTTTACAAAAAGATACTTACTAAAAAAAAAGATCTAGAAAGAACTAAAGTACAAAAATATCTCCACAAACCAAGGCACACTCTCCCTCTGCATGTTAGTCCCTGGGGAAAGCCAACTCAAACCAAGAGTGGTAGCTACAAACATTTCTCCTACCAACAACTTTCTGAGTGCTCCATAATTAACGTCACCCCCTTGCTTGCAGGACCTGAAATATCAGCTGTTGGGTCTATCTACTTCTGAGCTGGGTGAAACAGGCTGTTTCGTAGAGCTGTGTCCTCCTGGACTCATTTGCTAGACCTCTGGTGGTTCTCAAGGTCAGAGTTTGGCCCACTTCATTTCAATACTCATTCAAGAAAGAGCATGAACAAAAACAGGCAAAGAAACAGAAATGCCACATGTTCATGGCCACATGTTAGCCTGGGTAAGAAGACAATAACTGCCTTTCCCCTGCGCTGAGGCTTACAGCAGTTCTTCCTACTCTGAAAAGAGAGAGAGACAGAGAGATAGAGAGGGACAGAAGATAGATAGTCAGATGGAGAGAGACCCCATAATTCTGTTGGTGCCTCTCACATTCCGTTCCAACTCAGCAGCCAATTAAAAGACTTACCTTCTTTACTCAGTAAATATACAGGAAACAGTTACAGATTACCTGCTCATGCTAAGAATTGAGGACAAGTGGGACTCCATCCCACATCATTAAATACTTCCAGGAGCAGGCTTGTTAAGCCCCTTACATAGCAGAGAAAGCATATAGTTTTCCTTTATTCAAAGAAATAAGCCCTGAGGACTGGGACCCCACTGGTTAGTCTCCATAACCAGATAATTTCCAAAAACAAGTTACTTTTAAAGGGAAACATTTTAAGTAATCATATCATGAAGCTTAACTTTCTCCATCTTCTTGCCAGATTCCTTCTCACTCTGGAGAGGCCTCCGCCCTCAGGCCCCACCCTCTCAATTGATGATTCCTTTACCTAGATTACCATTTGAGGAGGGATCCTAGCCATGCTGACTTCACTCCTGAATTGACTAAGCCTTTGAACTTTGTCTTTTGACCAGCCACATTGCCCCTTTGACTCTTACTAGCTGTGTGACCCTGGGAACGTGACTTAACCTCTTTTTGCCTCAGTTTCTGAAAGCAGAAATAGAAAAGTACAATTATTAACTGTTACTATATTAATAAACATATAGATATTAATCAGCATATAATAAGCCTGTACTAAGGGAGCAATGAATAAGTTCTTATCATTACTAATTTGTTAAATTTAAATTTTATTAGTACTTATTAGAATGTTTGGGACGTGTTAAGTGAATAATGACATAATATTTGTAAAGTACTTTGCAAACCTTAAAGCATTATATAAATCTTAGATGTTATTATTAATGGAAGAGTTTTTCAATAAATTAAGAGCTTACAAAATTGAAACAAGGTTAAAAATGTCTAATCTCTAATTTATTTTATTAGTCCAATATCATTCCACACATTTTGTGCACAGAAAAATTATCTCCATCTCACCTCCTACCTACTGTGGGAATATGTCCCTGAATTTTCCCTAACAGATCTTACTTTTATGTGTCACTGTTGGATTTCTGAAATGGACTTGTGAGAAGGTCAAGACATGTGCATGTACTTCCCAAATACTTCTCCTTGCTTTCAGAGTAAGGGCATCTCTAAGTGAACAGCTAAAGTCAATACTTTTTAGGACTCCCTATCTGCTAATAGGCACCTGGTTCCCGGAGTACCAAGCCCCAAGAGAATTTATAGCTTGGATATTTGTTATTAATCCTTTTTACAGAATGTTTAAGAGTCAAATTGCTGAGAAATATATGCTTTCATTCAGACCAGGGGGTTCCTGACCTTTGCATAAATTGGGAATCCTTGGAAGCAGTTAGGCAGGGCCTTTTGCGGTTGTTAGGGGTCTCCAATCTCTATCACAGATGTTCCTTAAAGCAAAGGAAATGACCCAAAAGGTGCATGGGTTGCAGCTTTCACTCTCTTGGCTGTCTGGACACCTCTCAGACAGCAACCCTTAGGTGATCCTGCATGGCTTAAGCCCTCAACTTGCTTTACCAGTAGGGTACAGACCAAAGTGAACATATTTGATGCATCTCCATAGACTTTCCCAGAAGAGAGATGTCCCAACAGGTCACAATATAGACACACAAGGAAAAGCTCCAGGGGAATTCCCCTAACTGTCCCATCTAGATATTTCCAGACCTTTATCTTATTTGCAAATAATTGCTCAATCTGCAATAGTGGTGGATTTACCCTACAAGCTTAGTATCAAAGGGATTAAATACCAGTAATGTTAACTGCCTCTGTGACTCAAGTAGGTGAACAGAGTGCAAGCATAGACCTAGCAGAAACACCAGGGGAGCTTCCTTCCCTGAACTTTGCAT